>NC_081202.1:15437471-15599971 GCF_902713425.1 Acipenser ruthenus | reverse complement strand
ACTGACATACAGAATATAAAGTAGCACTCCGTAAACAAACAAGTTTTTAAAAAAACAATCTTCCTTTCTAGGGTCACAATCTTTAAAAATCTAATATCAGTTTCTGTCAACAATACATAGTGAAGTCAGTTTGGTAGACAATTTAATTTATATTCAACTATTCAAACTAGTTGTTTGTGGTGCAGTGTTTTCAATTTGACATCTAACTAAAACAACTTGAACCATACGGTGCACCTACTGTATTTGTATTCAATATTTTGAAATGGAATTGTCCTAGGAAAGCTCATTAACACTTAATATTTTTGTGACTTTTCTAATAAGCTTTGTTTCCACGGTGTATTACTTGATTCCATTAGAACACAAAACACAGGTGAATATTATTCCAATGTTCTTTAGAATTCTACCTACTTCATGAAGACATAAGCCCAACATGTGCTCCTGCAAGGGAGCCCAGCTCTTTTGTACAGCGGTATCGGTGCTCTGCTTCAACCTCCACCTGTGAGAAGCCCCTGCTTGCGGGAACCGAGGTTCACCACAACATATTGAGATTTTAAAAATCAATTCATAACATAAAATCACTCGTGGACGTCTGGTTCTTGGGACCAGAGAGAAGATGTGATGTACACTTGAAGCTTAATTTTGATCCCAGCTGATGTGTCACTTCTTAAGAAAGTAGTAAGTCTGTAGTTAAGATAAATGTCTACTGCCAGACTTAAACAGGATGGTAGCCATAGCTACAGCAGTTGCAGACAAGGTGATATTTCTAATGTTCTTTTATTTATTCCACTTGATTATCTGACCAAATGCAAGTCTGAAAAAATAATTTATAGAGTAACTGTCTATCGTACTTTTCATTGAGCAGGGAACATCACTATATGCCAAAATACAGAATATTTTCTTTCTTAAAACAGGAGTTACAACTACATTATTAATAATGGCCTTTATTCCAATTAGAGCCCAGTCTGGGAACTGTAACTTAACATTAGCCCGGGGACCAGTGAATGCCTGACCTAAACTATAATGTAGCAGCATATTAACCTTAACTATTCAGGTCGTCCAAGTCATCAACTCTATACAGTCCTATAAATGTTTAGTAAAAAGGAGGAAAATGTATGATGGAGGGCAACTTACTGCACTGCTACAAGGAATATCCTTGACTTTAAGCCAGGCCAAATCCAAAGTTCCTTCTCCCTTGTAGCAAGACTGAAGTCTATCCTTAATTCGGTCATTAATGTTTTTTAGAACAAAGACACACAGGGCAGATTCCTCAGGAGACTTGATCCTCCGTTTCTGCCCTTTGGAGAAAATGGTGTATAGGACATCATCATCAGGACTGATGCCCAGTGACCTGGCTAAAATAGCACCAGCTTTAGACAAGTAGGCGGCCTGAAGTAACCGGTATTCAATTCCATTCTTCTCACAGCCAATAGGAACCTCAACATATGAATTAAATGCTGTGTCCTCTTTGCAGAGTCGAACCAGTTTGGATGTGTAGACCTGCTCCTTGGTGGTGGAACCAGTAGGACTCGTCATTTCCGGCTGCAGAGTCAAGAAGTAAACAAAGTTTCCACTGTTGAAACCATAGATGTAATATATGTCAAAGTCTGGAATAATAGTAAAAGTATCTGAAGGGATTTTGATCATGGAAGCCACAAACTCATCATGAAACACATAGGCAAACATCCCATCAGCTTCAGAGTTCCTGGTTAATTTCCTACTGGATATAGTAGGGAAATACTCTGGCTTACCATCAACAGCAGTGGCAATAAAAAGCTTATCATCGGAGTCCCTGTAGGAGACAATTACCCCAAACACTGAGGCACTGTCATTCACCCCAGACAGGTAGTGCTCCTTCTTATGGGATGGCTCCCCAAGCTTGAAGAGGTCTTCTAGTCTTAGCAGCTTGCAGATCCCCTGGTAAAGACCACCACACGCCAGCAACCTATTTTCTTTGTAATCT
Organism: Acipenser ruthenus; assembly: GCF_902713425.1. Lineage (NCBI taxonomy): Eukaryota > Metazoa > Chordata > Actinopteri > Acipenseriformes > Acipenseridae > Acipenser > Acipenser ruthenus. The sequence goes on along the minus strand of NC_081202.1, from coordinate 15,598,011 downwards.
ATCAACAGCATTTTGTTAATGTTGTTGGTTATGGTTAGTGGCTCATTGCAAGGCTGGACCACCTTTGGAGGATAACACTTAGGGTTGTCATCATCTGGTCCAGTTTCGTGGGTTGCCTGGACTTTCAAGTCACCTGAAAGTTTGTAGATTATATTTACAGCACCCAGGTAAACATTCCCATTTCTTACGTCCACAGCCAAGTGGTTGAAAGTCCATTCAGAATGGAAAGTGCTGAATTCCTTGTTGATGTGCACAGGTTGCCTAGAGGCAGATACAGTTGTTAGAACTGGCATGAAGTAAAATGTCAAACAAGTCAATTTCCACAGAACAGATGCCATTTCTACAATTTCAATACAATTTCTTTTCCCAGGATGAATTCTCAGTCCAACAGTTTTAACCAATCTTGACCCAAGGTTGTTCTTCCACTTGTAAGCATTGTAGACCTACAAAAGAGAGAAAAAAATGTATTAAGATAACATTTTATTTAATGTTTTAATTGTTTTCTTATACACTATGCGCCCCACATATAAATATACGAGTAATGAATCTGAATTATAGATTACCCAGTGTGTGATGGTGTGAAGTAGTGGCTTTTATTTCCCTACTGACCAAGTCATTTTTTTGTATTAATTAAAATATTCAAATAAATCTCAGCCAACAATTAAAACAATAAGTGACCACCAGAATATCTTTGTAGAAGGCTATCTAGGCTTAGTATTTCCTGTGTCAACTGTCTGATAAACACCTGTTTTTTTGCTTAAAGAATACAAAAACTGCGTCATTCAAATATTGAATCTCTGCCACTCGTTTTATTCATCATCTCAGGAGTACTACTCAATTTAGCACGGATGTCTTTATAACAAAAGTTGTAACCTTTATTGTTTATAAAATGTTTATAAGCCAAAGTGGGCCAACATAGTCTTCAAATGAATAACAGTGTCAGTACGACCCCATTGTTTATTTTTTTTAAATTATTTTCTCCCCAATTTGAAATGCCCAATAATTTTTTTTAGGCTCAGCTCACCGCTACCACCCCTGCGCTGACTCGGGAGGGGCGAAGATGAACACACGCTGTCCTCCGAAGCGTGTGCCGTCAGCCGCCCGCTTCTTTACACTCTGCAGACTCACCGTGCAGCCGCCTCAGAGCTACAGCGTCGGAGGACAATGCAGCTCTGGGAAGCTTACAGGCAAGCCCGCAGGCGCCCGGCCAGACTACAGGGGTCGCTGGTGCGCAGTGAGCCGAGGACACCCTGGCCGACCTAACCCTCCCTCCCCCCGGGCGATGCTCGGCCAATTGAGCGCCGCCCCGTGGGAGCTCCCGTCCACGGTCGGCTGTGGAATAGCCTGGACTCGAACTCGCGACATGTTTAATTAAGTAACAGCCAAAATTGTTTGTTTCAGACTTGTTAGAAAGTCTGTAACAAAACGGTTGATTTTATTGTCGACGTTGTAGATACTATTACTGAAGACACCCACCGTGCAGGTATCAAAGTCTATAAGCAAAACAAAAACATTAAAATACATTAGTTCTGCATTGTATAAAACCCAGCTGATTTTGCCAGTGCTTGTTAATCTATTGGGGGGGGGGTCAAGCACCACAGACGAGGTAATGGGACAAGGTCCAAAAAAAGTTTGAGAACTACTGCAATAGACAATAGTATATCTCAAATTGTCATCTTTTGTATGTGTTCTATACTTCTTTATAGAATAAAGCAGATTCACCAAAATAGCGCAGACAAAAAGTATGATACATGTTAGTTAAAATTCAAGTCTGTTCCATATGGGCAAATGCTTTTTCAATGGATTTTATCAGTGAGGAGTAAGGAGGCTCTGCATGCAACCTTCTTTTCTTATAATTGAGTTGCTCTTTAACATTAAAATGTGCATGCTACCATGACTTGAATCCCATATTTTTGGTGCACCTGTGAAAAGTTGCTGGATAGAATGGGAACTGAATGCTAGAACCCTTTATCTGGATCAAGACATTCCCAAAGCCAGATCTTGCATTGTCAATTTCAAAGTAAAATGAACAACTGAACAACTCTGTAGAATGCAGTAAAACAGCAAGAATATTTGTCCTTGAATCATTTATCAAACCAAGGAGACAATCCTGTTGCATTCATATACTAGAAATGAACGTAATGCTTACTCAGACAGGCTTGGGATTTGCTTCCAAGCCGTTTTGCATGTATTTGATGAGACAACACTTCAAGTCTTCAGAATCTTATTTGCCAGATTGAACCACCAAATGTCAGTATCAAGGAATCATGACCAGAAGTCAATCCATGTATCTGTTTTATAATTCATAAATATCCCTGAATGCATTTATCGTTCATCAGCTTCAAGCATCTACTTTACAACAAATGTGGGGAGTACAGTCAGTCAATGCAACAGGCCTTATAGGAGAGGCACCTGCATTTCACCAGTGGTGAAAAAAAAGACATGTATTAATTAGCATAGAAAATTCCTACTAGGTACTGTATCTTTAAAATGAACCACATTAGCTCTCATTTATCTTTGTACTGTATGTCTGTCTTTGTTGTTTTAATTACATTCTTCACCACACACTGAATATTCCATTTCCTAAAACGTGTCTTGTTCAAACATAGTATTTATTTACAAAAACAAGGAGCTGACACTTCCAGCCTCTTTTAATGCCTTAAAACACTGGATAGGAGGATGATGTACCCCTGGCAGGAAAAGTAATTTCATCTCCCAACATATTATTGTCCTAGATTGTTTTATATTACATTTGTTAGCCAGACATATCATTAAGCAGCATTATGAATTGGAATTCATTTTTGTTGTTGGTTTTTCGTTTTGTGAAGGATATGCTGTTCAAGTAAGGCCAGTTAACTTTGTTAGTGAGCTACCTTCATTTAGATCACAACACTATCTACAGCCATATCCACTACATCAAAAAAAAAAAAAAAATACAAAATGAGTGCTTTCCTTTAACTAAACATGCAACCAAAGTTTTAAAAAAAAAACTGACTAAAACAGACATCCCAATCAAATGAGTGGTAGAAGTTACATCTCTGATGAAAGAAAATCTGAGCCATTTGCATTTGCTGAACCCTGCTTCTACAACACAACACTTCACTTGATACCAATGAAATTCTTTCAAGAACAAATTACATGAACATTTCTAACTAGGAAAAACCAAATGAGATGCATTATCTCATTTAGAGTGCTGGGCTGCTGGAGGCATCACAAATTATTGCAACAGCAACATAAATGCAGAGCAAAACAGACACAGACAAGAACACAAAAATATCGCTCTTAAAAACTCAAACCGTCCGAGGACGGGAGCTCCCAGGTAGACAAGTTAATAAAGAGGGGCAGGCAGTGTATAGAGACTATTGTATATAACGTACCTAATTACAAAAAAGCATTCTCAAAATAACTCAAGAGCAAGATTTTAGAATAGAGCCCAACACAGTTTATCTCCTGTTTTTTTTTTGTTTTTTTTTGTGGTTGAACTGTACATCAGGCCCAATGGAATTTCCCAAAATCCATTCGATAGACTATTTTGTCCAGCTGCTGTGTACATGTCTTTCAGGTTATCATATCTGATGGGTTCACTAGAATGTTTCCCCCCCCCCCCCACTACACTGCTCTTTACTTCCCCACAGGTGGTAGTGTCAACCCAGCAACAAAACCTACAGAAACAGAAGCAAGCATGGCTTTGCATTTATAGGAGGCAGTGTGATCCAGTGGTTAAAGTCCAGGGCTTGTAACCAGAATGTCCCCAGTTCAAATCCCACCTCTGCCACTGACTGACGCACTGTGTGACCCTGAGCAAATCACTTAACCTCCTTGTGCTCCATCCTGCGGATGAGATGTTAAATCAATGTCCTATTGTGACTCTGCATAGTTCACATAATGCACAGTTCACAGCATACCTCTGGAAAGCGCTTTGTGATGGTGGTCCACTATAAAAAGGTGCTGTATACAAGATATTATTATTATTATTATTATTTAAAATGCCTGGTAAAATACTACTTTGGATTAAAATCTAATATGATGCGAAATGTTGTACATTTTGGTAACATAAAAATCAATTGACAGATAGCAGAAAAAGGACACCAACATTGCTTTTGTTATCCTCAGAAACAAAAACTGTACAAGAATCTTAGAAACATACATCCTTTCCTGCCAGGACTACAAATACAAAATCTGAGCCATAAGTAATATAAAAAAGAAGCAGATCAACCCACAACCTACGGTACCTATATGTGTATTTAAGAAGTCCCATATGGAAGGGCGAGCAAACAGACCCCTTTTATTTCCACTCCAAAGTGTGTCACTCGTATATCCAAGCAGTTCCATGGGATCCCCTTTGGACAGGGATATGCATACTTAGTTGAGGATAATATTCTTACCATTACATTATCTACTCAAAGAAAATATTAGTTTATTTGTTTCTCATTAACATACACTCTTTTCCCTAAACATTTATCCCAGAGATATTTTAAATCTACAGTGGAACTGCACTATTTGTTAAACACACTCAGTGATACATTACTGTCAAACTCCAGTTCACTTCCATTCCTCGTTTTATTTATATAGATTTTTTGAAGTTATTCACATTATAAAAAACACTTAAACGTCTCTTCAGCTCAATATCTGAATTGCTCTTTAATTAGCATCCCCATTGTTGAAAACATATTCTGGTACATACAATAACCATGCTTTATAAGTATTTAAATACAAAGTGCAGTCTTTTTTTTTTATATTAACAATTCAGTCTTTTTTACTAGTCGTACCACCTGTTTTCAATTTATATCAACACTTCTTTGCAATACCAGTCATTGATTCATATTATCAGCTTTTTTTTTTTTTTACACTAATAACCCACAAAAGCAGCTTCAGGTAACTACACGAGCATCTATAAATAGCCGATACTGTTTTCTAGTAGGAAGTCACTTTTTCTTAAGGCAGTTTTAAAGTTAGCATAACAACAACTCGGATCGCTAACCTAAAATCAGATGCAAAGAACATATTCCTGCAAAAGATTGAAAAGCTACAGTTTTTTTTTTTTTGAATGGGCGGTGGCGGGGACGGGTGTTAGATAGCTTACTGTGGAAAAATCAACTGGCAGTCATACAACACACATACATAAAGCAACAAGACACATTGCCTAGCATTACAATCTAGATCTTGTGCCTGACCAATATGGAAGGTGACAGGACGCAAATGGACTGAACATCTTGTTCAGAACGATATAAATCTCTCAGTACAGCCAAACATTTGATCAAATGTTAAAAATGAATACTATAGGGGATTCACTTTTAAGTAGCAACATAAAACGATATCCCAAACCACTCCATTTATAAAAAGCAACAGCAAGATCACAAATAGGTTATATATAAAATAATGAACACATTATTAAACCAGTCCCATCTTTGTTATTCATGGTTCTATTTTTAGAGGCCAGTGGAAACTGATCTATCTATAAGAATCCATGTGTAGCACAAGGGCTACTGTACCAACTGCTGAACCCTAGAAGCACAAGAACTAAAAGGATTCTCAGACAAATACCGCACATATTAAAAAAAGAAAAAAAATCAAAAAATCAAAGATTGATAGACACTATTTCAAACTACACATAGGTTCAGGTATGATAATTTCACATGGGTATTCATATTGGTCTAGGGATTTGACTAAAGATTAAATAGCCTAAGTTTGAACCCCAGGCAGCTCTTCATCCGTTGACTTCCTTGCACTTGACTTTATATCCATAGCCATAAACTATAATAATATATTTGTGTTCAACAAGTTGCTAGTATGCTTCCAAGAAACCAAATGGAATTTTAAGACAGACTCCTGAATTCATCTGCAGCAAAGATATGAATTAGATCCGTATACTCAAATAAGCAAATAAAAATCCAGTTTTCTAAAAGGTCACTGTTAAATTACTCAAAAGTTGCCCCAGCACTTATGAAACAGTGAATACTAGTGTCTTATTGCCAACTTACATAGAGAACAAAAAACTACCAAAAGGACAAATGTTTCACCTACTCCAAACACATTTACAAGGCTTTCTGTATCACTCCAGTAGTAAGACTACATAAGCACAGAAAAAATGTGCTTAATATAAAATAGGCCAACACCTGGATATTTGGCTTATTGAGCCAAGGTAGGTAGACTGGAGGGGGGGAGGGTGTTGGCAGAGGGTATTCCACTGTGTCAGGCTGCCAGAAACATAAGATCACAGACGGAGACCAGAAAATCCAACCACAGGATGGACACTACAGTCCAATACAATTACCTGATAAACAGAGTATTAATGACTTTAAATCAAGGGCATTGGACTCAGCGTTTTATTGTGTAGTTCATACGTTGTCACTCATTTCCAAATGTGAATGGTTTAAGCATGTTAATTGCCTGGCTTGTTACTCAAGAGCTTTTTGTTGGCACTGTACCATATGTTTGATGTGTGTTCATGCTCACATGTAATTGTGTATGCCGAAAGCTTACTGCCAGCTATATTTAAATACAACAGCATTCTAGACACTATTTGTGTGCTGAAACCAACCTGTTAAAATGGTCCAAATCACTACCATGCTGCAATTTGTATTCTTTTGACAGCGTAGTATAAAATGAAACAACGGAGTGTGCAGAACTGAACATATCTATTGGTATTGCTAACATATTAATGTATTACTTTTATGCAAGATACTGGCCATGTGCTGTATTTGTTTATTGTACCTTTAAATGTATGTATATGTATTGCATTTATTCCAGTTGTAGTATATCTTTGTTCTATAAAACATGCATTATATTATATGCAACAATTACTGTTCAATAAAAATTATAAACAAGAAAAAAAATGGTCAACTGGGTTTCTCATTTGCATATCATTGCACAAGTAAAAGTCTCTGCTGAATACAGAATTTATTTTTCATTTATGTCAATTCAACATACAGTATAATAGATTTGATTTATATACTTTTGTTACTATTTCATTTCTTACTACTTTTTTTTTTTTTTTTTTTAAATCTGCTTGCGTGTTGTTGCAATCCAGCAGTACAACAAGTTTGGGTCTATTCATTGCCTAACAGTAATTTTAACTTAATAATTAAGTGGCATAACACTTCTTTAAAACTGCATTTAAACTGTGTTCATTCAGCAAACTGAATGTACTTGTTCAGTATTTGGTTTGCAATTCAGACAAAAAAGTTATTTCAGGTCTACAAAAAAAAAAAAAAAAAGCATTTAAGAGTGTGCTACAAATACCTGAAATGCTCAGGTGTAACTGCTGTTGAATCCTATGTGCACGACAATATGTCTGGAAGGACCAAGCAGTTCATAATACACCTGCAATTAAATCGAATCCTCCTTTTACACACCGATTGTAATCCGGTAATTCGATCTTTCAAATTAATGCATTATACATTCCCAGAAAAAATAAAAACAAAATTAGTTATGTGTTAATGATCCTTTTCTTATCCAGAGTGGTGCCTGACAATGCGGTGACATAACCTCTAAGGTCTACAGATTCTGGTACAGTATGTAACTACTGACCGATACTTTTCTTATTTTTTTTTAACAGATGAAAGTATAAACAGATAAAGTGCTGGGATTTAAATGGACGGTGTTGCACCTCCAAACATAACATGTGTATTGTTGGCCAAGCAAGGAATTGACAGTGCTATTATTGCTAGATTTCAAAAAGGAACCAAAGCAGTAACGTTTTACATACACACATTATATCTATCTATCTATCTATCTATCTATCTCCCAGTTATCGAATACAGAAACTGTTCATATCCATGAGTTGTGACAACATTTCCAGTTTCAGTGCAGCTTAAATCTAGACTAGAATAAAAAAGCCCTGTTTTTACTTGCTTGGTATATTCTCTGAAGACAGTCTTTGTGATGGCTTAATCTTACCTTGAGGGTCTGAAAACCTGTTGGAGGCTGATTGGCTCAGTTCAGTGTCACAGACATAAAATATCATTCATACAATCTTTTTTTTTTATATAGTTTGCTGCAAAATAAGGAAATGACTAAGAAAGCTAACTTCTTTTTTATTGTTTCGCTGCAACACAATAATGTGCTGGCACAGATCCAGTGTCATAACTTTCTTTCCCTACTGGCAAAACATACTGCGATGGACTACTGTACGAGACAGAATTATCAGCTCTGCTGGAGAAGAGCTCTTTCGCTTATCTTATAGGACGCTCAACTTCCGACCAAGGGGTGAGCAGTTCAGTTCATCTCCTGCCATACATTAGTCATAATAAAGAATTATCTCTGGTTGCTTCATCCTAGTGCCCATTAGATTGGCCGGTCTTTTCTATCTGCCACCAGTCTTCTGCTATTTTTGATGCTCATGACACACTGCTAATTTACTTTTATCAAAGCAGAAAACTGAGCTGCGGGTCAGATCCCATTTCCTTACACTGGCACCGTGATGCTCTGAGGTCGTCACTGGAAGCAGCCAGGCTTAAAACAAACTGTCAGACACCTAGGGACCACTGCTGATGTGGCCAACACAAACTGCCACCAGCTACCTGGATGACAAGATGCAGGGTTAAAAAAGGATACACAATTTCTGCTTCTAAAGGAATATATTAGAGGCAAGTCCAAATATTCAAGTAATCAGTTATCCTAAATACAATTATTGCTTGAATACTTTGCTCAAGTTTCAAATGCTCATTAATTTCTAAAACAAACAGAAAAATGCGCCAACTCATCCGCAAAAAGTTGGCAGGTATTTTTGAGAGAGGAGGAAGTTACTACAATTGTCAGCTCACTGATAACTGACAGGAGGTGGACACACTTCATTACCTAGCTCTGTCATTGGCTAAGGGAGTACATAAGCAGTGAAAATGGCATCTTTTAAAAAAAAAAAAAAAAAAAAAAAAAAAAAAAAAAAAAAAACGTGTGCTAGTATTTTTTATTTATTTTTTTTTTTTTTTATATAAACGAGACCACCGTGCAATGAGCACAAGTATTTCACATTGTAAATCAACAAGTTAAATGCTCTGTCATTTAAAATGCAAGCACACATCTGCTACTTTGGAAGAAAACACGAAAGTGACAAAAAACAAACAAGCATTGCATATTTTACTGTGCTCAGTGGTCGGGCTGAAAAAAAAAATAATTGGGTGTTTAATTTGGATTTTGACTGCAAACTACCCGGGCAATGTTAAGCCTTTGTTGTTTGAGTTCTGCTGTTATCTATCTCCTATCGGCCTGATTGTGGAATCAGACTTTCTTTTTTTTTTTTTAAATTTAGTCGTTGCCAATTAGTTTTTATTATTTTCTCCCCAATTTGAAATGCCCAATTATTTTTTAGGCTCAGCTCACCGCTACCACCCCTGCGCTGACTCGGGAGGGGCGAAGATGAACACACGCTGTCCTCCGAAGCGTGTGCCATCAGCCGCCCGCTTCTTTACACACTGCGAACTCACCGTGCAGCCGCCTCACAGCTACAGCGTCGGAGGACAACGCAGCTCTGGGCAGCTTACAGGCAAGCCCGCAGGCGCCCAGCCAGACTACAGGGGTCGCTGGTGCGCGGTGAGACGAGGACACCCTGACCGACCTAACCCTCCCTCCCCCCGGGCGACGCACGGCCAATTGAGCGCCGCCCCTTGGAAGCTCCCGTCCACGGTCGGCTGTGGAACAGCCTGGACTCGAACTCACGACGTCCAGACTATAGAGCGCATCCTGCACTCTAGCGAGTGCTTTTTTACTGGATGCGACACTCGGGAGCCCCGAATCAGACTTTTTTAAAATGATTATTATATTATGGAATCAGCAAGTACAGGTACAGTACATCTATGGTCTATATTATAGCATAGATGTTATTGAGCAAACACATTTTGTTGTGCTTTGTTAGTAAGCAGTTGTGTTTTATACGAGTCATCAAAGGGTGTTACAAAAGCAGTTGAAATTTTTGAAGGTCCTTTTTACAAAGTTCTGCTTTTTATAGTTAAAACCCCTCTGCTGTGTATTCTTATTTCTTACTTATAGTTTAAATCATTTTTTACTTTGAATACATTATATGCCTTAGATGTTTCTTGGCTGTTACTGTTGATGTATTTATCTACATGTCCCTATGTGTGGTTGCTGCTAATATGTTTTAAGGACCTCTGAGTAATTAGAGGTTGAGTATTCAGGTATTCGAAACTTTTATTCTTGGTATATTCGAATATCATCTAATCCAAAATTCCCACCCCTAATATTATTTATTTATTTATATATATATATATATATATATATATATATATATATATATATATATATATATATATATATATATATATATATATATATATATATATATTAGTTGTTATAAATCAATATTCACCAAATTTTTACTGGAGTTTATCAAGTTTTCTTTTTTTTTTTTCTTTTTTTTTTTTAATGCTGAAAGTAACATTGATATAACAATAGTTAATTTGTCTAAATGTCTATTCCTATATGATCGTACCTAATAAAGGAATATATAATAGACAACTTAAGTGTGTAATTACTATGTCTATAATACAGATTAATTCAGAAAAATTCATATTTAATAAGCATACATAAATATTGTCATGTATTTGGCAAACAATAGTTAAGGCACATCAAGAGCTATAGTTGTACAGTTCAGTGTACTAGAAATAAAATAATGAATTGCAGCTTCATATGAATAATCTCAGATCTTTCTTGGAAGAAAGTACATAAAGAATTTGATATCCAATCAGAATGTTTCTAATCACTTTGAGTTACTGTAGCTCAGCAACATTTCAGTATAAAACAATGAATCATGAAACCCATTATTATATACTGAACCACACGGTGTCCTAGGTTCCAAATACAACCATTTGTGTTCAGTCATTATATGAAGCATTTCATGTTCTTTACTTAATTTCGTAACCCTTAAGTATGAATATTTACTCCTCTAATTGCACCTCTTTTAGCTTTGCAATCTAACCTGATTTACCGTTACTTGTAATAACGTCATACTTAGGTATTTTTATAAACACAAATATCTTCGTGTTTGTTTGTTTACTGTAGACTGCATTCTTACGGATATACTGGATCATGATTGCCGTTGATTGAATGAAAAGGCTGCTGCAGTTGACACAATTGAGTGCACCGATTTAAAAACTTCACCTGCATTACGGCACATGGAGGAATTGCTTCGACGAATCATACTGCTAAAATGACCATTTCTTACTCGTTAAAATGGCTTTTCTAATAGCAACACTTTAAAAATCAATATAAAACAGAACTGGATCTCATATTTTGTGTAATTTACTACTTCAGTACTAATTGGTGCTATTTTCATACAGTATAGTGGTATGATTTATATTGTGCGTTGACAGGTTAAATTATCAGTAAATATTACTCAATTTCTGCCCACTCATGGGGAAAAGGCAAATAGCAAATATTACATTGTTTGCACAATTCTTCAACATATAATACATACATTATACTCAATGGTGACCGAAAGAATGCACACGTTTCAATACTGGCAGCGTGCTTGGGTTTTTCCAGTAATGTGCATTTACCTGCATCTGTGTGTGAATTGCAAGAACGTATTGCGCATTAAACAAAATCGCACTAGTAATAATAAAAAAAAAAACTATTTATTTTGAGAGGTAAAGGTCTTCTATCGGTACTGTTCTAAAATAATCACACACACGTGAGTCCCCTGTACGTCTCAAGGACTAAAAAAGCCAGTCACCAAAACAGCATAAAAGTGGGTACAGTACACAAAACATGCCTAAATAATAATAATAATAATAATAATATTAATAATATTTAAAAAACACATTATGCTATACAGTATAGTGTTCATACCCCACAGCAATAAACACTCACCGCACCACTGCAAATCATTATACAATACAGTATTACGGTGTTACAAAGAGCTTCGGTTCATGAACCTTTCTTAAAAAACAGATCAATTTAATCTACGTTTAAAAAGGAGTTAATATATTCTGCATCAAGTAGCACCAATATGAGCTGCTGTAAACGTACAATAACGTATCCCGTATCATTATCATCATCCCTCCGGGGACCAGGTACAGTCCACACCAGACCAATTCACACTTCAATATCCGACATGCAAGGGCTTGAAAAAAAAAAAAAAAAACTCCTTCCATGCATTTAAACAAACAATTTTACACATGGTTTTTCAGTCTTTACTAAGAGAACATTGCTCAGATCAGATACGAAAGGCATCACAAATTAATTGCGAGTGTTGTTGTAAAATTGTCAACGAGACTTAAAATCCCCTACATTGTACATTGTCTGTAGACGGAAGACATGTGTAATAACACTATGTAAATACTAAGACATGCAACATGACTGATATAACAATGATCAGCCTACAATTTAGTAAATTGTAGGTGTGAAAAATAATAAATCCTCCTCTGACCCTTACCTGTAATTGCTGATTTTTCCCACTTCACTGCAGCCGCATTGGCACTGCAGATGGTGTGTATACGGGAATCCGAATTCACCAATACTCCAAAATTGCAGTTAAGATCTGTGAAAAAACGAAAACGTTCTGAAAACTATCCAGCATCTCCGCTACATACACATTTCCCCTTTGTCTTTTCGTAATCTGTAAAAACCTGTCCGATGCAATTTTAGCTGCAGATCTCCATCTACGCGCTGATCAGCGAGTCCTTCTTCCACAACTATACCGCGCTTAGTACTCTCAACCCCGGCTTCCTCAATCAGCTCCCTACCCTCTAACAACCTTTAAAGACGTAGCAGTGCAGAAAGATTCTGAAATTGTTGCGTTTGGGGCAAATGTCTTGGTATTTCGACTGGTCTGTATCTTAAGGTGCTGAGTAGCTGTGTAAACTTCACAGGTTCACAGCTGACACCAAGTGTTGTGATTTGAATTGATGTTTTGCCAGACCAAAGACGTGCTGCCTACACGCCCCGAGCCCTCCACTGATTCTACTCCATAGTGATATATCTAGAAACTAGACGCTGATTGGGCTAATTGTAAAATTTCATTGCCAGCAATCAGAAAGCACTGTTTCAGTGAATGAGCTACATATGCTGCACCTTGAAGACTGCAGTTTTTTTTTGTTTTTTTTTTTAAATGTTTATATAAAGTACTAGCGCGATAGGTATTAATGATGCTAATTGAAGTTCAGAAGGAAACACAATCCAAGTCAGTTTTATTGTACGGTAAGAAATGTGTGTCTTGCTTTTTTTTCTCTTCCCAGAATGAGAAAAACGTGTTGCAAACAGTACAGATCATTTGTACCATTTATATGATATTAATTATTTTCCCAGACAATCTCATTAATGGTGGTTTATTTAGCCGACCTTTGCCTGTAGGAATAGAACACTTTGAGTGTTATAAAAACTGTGCATGTGATTCGTGAATACTAAAGTTGCTTTTCAGATCAGAAAAAACTCGGCAATAATGATAAATAATAGAAAATATAAAATCATATAAGAATACAATGCATACATTGGACAGTATATGTCCTTTAGACTATATTGGCTAAAGCATTTTAGTCTTTACACTTGACCGATGCACTTAAATATGTACTTGTTGACATTTAACCCTTTGCTGCTGTAAATGTTTTATTGGTGTCCCCCTTAAATATTATAATACGTTTTTTTTACATAATAGGGTTATTTTACCGAGCTGTTAAATAATCCCAAATAAATAACAATACAATAACTTCTAATAGTAGCTTTGACGTGGTGGCACTGAACATCACTAGTAAAACGTGGTCTATACGTACATAATGATAGTACAAGGTAGGCATCTGTTTACTGTTTGATATATATATATATATATATATATATATATATATATATATATATATATATATATATATATATATATATATATATATATATATATAATTAGCCATGCATGATACACGGTGGGCAGCTTTACTGTACAGCTTGAAGATTATCCTGCTCTCTTGGTATTTTAGGAAGACGCATAGCCTTAATTTAAAAGGCACAAGGGTTGTTATGTATAGATTTCAAAACAAATGTATTCATACGCTTTGAAACAGTATTAGTTACTGGAAATGCAGAGGTTTACACAGTTTCAATATTCCACGCGGCGCATTGTCACCCTGGCTAAAATAGCTATTTATATATCCTGAACTTTAAATGCTGTTTAATTCTTTTTGTATCCATTCCATTCAATCGACTTTGCATGGCTTGAGCCCACAGCAGCAAAAAAATAAATAAATAAACACAAATAAGTAAAAACCCAACATAATCATCGTGGAAGGTCATCTACATGTATGCTGGTATATAGTGGCCTACTGTAGTATTTTTACTTAAAAAAGGGGCACCTCTATAATAAAACAATGAAAACACTTATTAATCCACAATATATTATCTGGGTAATTTTATCACTGCCCAGAGAGAATTATATATCTATTTTGTGTTCCATGAGTAATACCTACGGTTATTTCCTTTACTGACCTATGTAGAGTACACGCAGGGTAAGTGTTTGTTTTGCACACATGCTGCAGTCGGCCAGTATAAAACTCAGGATTCAAGCCAAAGGAATGAACAGCAGGCTTCTAAACCCTGCATTGTAGCTCCACCTGCAGGTTGCATGAGTATTGCAATGCAACAGGGTTCACTTTCTTCTAATTACAGTTATTCTCAAAATGAAAATCATGTATATTGTTGAATGATAATTGCATACCAGAAGATGAATGAAAGTATTGTAGCGATCAGCGAAACAGACTCACGGAGACCGTGTTGTGGTGTTTCCCAGTGGTTGCTGTGTCAGGTGCTGGCTGGGTGATCGCTGCCCTGATGAGGATGATGAGCTCTGTAGGCCAGGTGGGTCGATGATGCTGTCCAGGGCTTCCGCTTCGTTTGCTTGGGCCATGTGAGCTCTGGGTAGTGTGTGGTCGGGCCACCTCTTCTGCTGACTGATATTTTAATGAAATACTTATTTTTTAGATGTGGTAGTTCAAGCTTTTATAGCTTGTTGGTTCAGAATCAAGTAGATGACTGCACATTTAAATACTAAATAAATACTGTATTGTTAAATATTCAGTAGATAAAATATGTATCTACCGAGTTTAAATATGCATTGTTGAACAAGGAATTATTCACCAAAAACATAACCAATTGGTGTCTGTTTACTGGATAAAAGGTATCCTTGTCAAAGTGAAGTAACTTACATTGTAATAATAATAATAATAATAAAAACAGTGATAGATTTATTCCTGATGTAGTTTTCAAAGCTTTTGTTTTAATAAAAACTAAGCCTTTTCACTGCTCTTGTGTTATTTCTATACTGTGAATTAAGTTTTTGGAGGGCTAGGCAAATCTTTGTAAGTGTCATACCCCAAACAAACTTCATTCATAGTAAACAAATTACACTACCAACCAACCAAAGGGAGTTCATGTATGGGGAAATATACATTATATACATTATATGCATAAACAAGTGAGTTGCCTGTAATTAATCTCTCTCTCTCTCTCTCTCTCTCTCTCTCTCTCTCTCTCTCTAGATTATATATATATATATATATATATATATATATATATATATATATATATATATATATATTTATATATATATATATTTATATATATATATATATATATATATATATATTTTTTTTTTTTTTTAGATATATTTATGTTAGCGTGATGAGGCAAATGAGATCCAGAGGTGTGCGGTTCGGCTGACATTGCATGGATATGAATCCTTTACAGTCAATCAGGGAGCTTGTGCAAGGCGTTTTATAAAGTACATCAATATATACTTACGCAGTAATGATATTTTTATTTTATTGGTCATTAAATGATATTGCTCCTGTCTAGCTACTAATGGCAAAAGTTGCATTCATTAGTCATACCTTGGTGTCACTATGTTAGTTTGCTGTCTCATTTCTGGCTGGTCTCTTATTAATCATTGCATGAGGTTAATTAAACTAAGGGTACAATTTTTTATGGGAACTCTTTAAAATATACTATAGATTTCACAGGTTTAAATTGTACAGATACAATAATGGCATCAATATGTAGAATATAAATAGAGTAAACGGTGGCTTCTCATGTGGGGCATAAGAAGCTGTGTGTTCCAGATAATGTCCCTTATTTAAGATTCTCCACAGACTCTGTTGTGTTGTGTTGCCCCTAATTAACCCTTTTAAACTGACATGGTGTCGACTGTAATGAGAGATGGAAACAAATTACATGCAGCTACTGAAACATGTGAACTGTGTTTTTGGTGAAAAGTTTCCTCTACACCCCGCCACCAAGTACTGCATTGATTGGTCAACAGTGATCGGCCTACTAGCATTAATTCCAACTAGTTTGGGTTTACAGCTCCGACGTAAACAAGGCCGCAGCCCCAAGCTGGACAGTGCCTGGATAGGGCCTTGCTGGGTCCTGGAATGGCTTGGAGAAGTACTTTACAGGTAATACAAAAAAAGATAACTTTTAATGTCTACTGAGAAGCTCTTGTACATGTTACCAGTGGTACTGTGTGCCATGATAAAAGCATACAAAAGACTTGTAAAGGCATAGCATGGTAAAGCACAGTCAATCATGATACGAATGGTAAAGCATTAGTAGGAACCACAAGAAGTAAGGGAAAAGCTTTGGCAAAGTGCTACAATGTTGTGAAAATGTACCAGGGTATAAGAGATTTTTTTTTTTTTCCTTCAGAATAATGAACGTTGATTTTTTTTTTTTTAGAAAACTCAAAACTTGAGTGGTGCCATTAAAGTTGCAATGCTAAATGTGTTAATTTTGTATTGAAAGTTAATCTACTGTAGGATGTAACTCCTTAACCTCCAACCACTTGTCACATTTGTGCCTGTTCAGAACCAAGCAACAACAACATCAATTTGCAAAGCCCCTGTATCTACAGCATCTCAACAAGCCCGTGTACAGATTGATGACGGCATGCAGTAGGTACAGTGGTTAAAGGGACCCGGGTGCTGCAACAGACACAAGCTTTTCCTCATACACTTTAACACACGGGGTGGGGGAAATGTATGGGGTTTTTCTTATCTCTAATGTCACAATACAAATCTTAAATAGTATACATTCTATACTGTAAATCCTGCGTCCTCAATCCAATGGACAATGTGCAGTCACACCCTGTGATCTACAGATGTGATTAGTTACCAGAAAGCAGCATTTAAAACAACCACAATATCTACAGCACAGAAGAAATGGATGCAATATAAAGCTCCTCATTTTATTCAACAAACAGAACTCATTCCACATTGTTTTCCCTTATAGATAAAGATTTGCTTGGTACACACATTCATCTTTTCTCACCAATCTGAGGGAAAATGTGCTTAAAATATTATCTGAAGGGAGTTCACACCTACAAACAGCAATGCAAATGGACCTTACTTAAATCAACAGTAATTATCTTTACAAAATAATGCAAACAATTATATTTAAAATGTTCCATATTGCTGAATAATTACATTTACATGAATGCCAAATTAGTGAGGAGTCTAGGAAAGCAGAATTGAAAGATTGTCAACGTTCATTTCTGTTTGACTTGCACCTCCCTGTTTAATCCTTTGATGGGGTTGTTGCTATCTGATCTAAATAATAGAAGCTGTAATAATAAGATTAGCAAGTCAAAGGTCTGGCCTACTTTGAACATGTGTGTTGACTTATCCACAACCCTTGGGTTTCTTTTAGTGGGTTTGACCTGTTTTGTCAAAATTGCCATAATGTATGTCCTGCAGCATTGATTGAGACAAATGGTAGCTCACCAAAAAAAGCACACATGTGTCGCAGGTCTTTTTTCTGTAAGACATAAACATTGCAAAGTGTTGTGTAAGTGTGCTAATCCATTGTTTTGAGTGCCCTTTTCAGATATCACATCTTTACAGAGCGGGTCCTTGTTTTTGTAAACCTGTCCCTCTGTGTAGATATCACATATTTATTTTTTCAAGTGAAATGTTTTTGTCAGATTGATTTACTCAAAAGTTGGAAACATACCTTTGGGATACAATTAAGATTACCCTGAATAAACTAGCAAACCACAGCATAATAGATGGGAAACAGATGTTGACCATTACCGTTGAAGATCTTAGAGAAAAGGTTTTCTTTAGACAGTAAACTTTGTTATTACAAAATTGCAGTTGGAATTACATTGTATTATCATGAGATATACAGTATTACACAACTTCCAATAAAAATAAACAAGACATCTTTGTCATTGTACTTGCATGCCATTGCGTTATCATGCTGAAAGAGTTTTAACCAATCAGGTTGCCAAATTTTTATCCTTCCCTTCATAATGCATGGCATCACTTTGGGAATTCCCTTTGCAAACCCGACCAACAATGAAAAGAAAACAGGAAAAAAACAGAAGTTAGTCGTATAAGTACCATAATTGACAACATTAAAATGACTTCATTAAACAGTGTAGTCTGCATATGTCAAGATGGTGCTTCTACAGTATATACATCAGATGCCCATCCAATTACACAAGGGAACATGTTTTTCTCACATAACAGAACTGCTGGCTCATGTTATCCCTTCTGGATTTGTTTCTACAGCCTCCGGATGTGCACTCCCCAGGCCTTCTCATAAATGAATACTACAGAACACACAAACACAATATCCTAAAAAATAACCCTAATATTTGTTAATTGTGCTCACACAAGTTGAAACGTCACAAAATCATAGAGATGCTACAAAGACAAACAGAAATGCTGTCTAAAGGTTCAAAGTTGATGCAACAGGAGTTGAGCATCTTGTCTTCCAGATACAGTGTTGCAATTTAAACCCATGGAGGGCTCAGCAGTATCAACAAAATGAAACGCAGAAAAAATAAATAAAACTATAATTTGAAAGGGGATAAAGGTCTCACAAGAAGCTGTGAACCGTTTTGCTTTGATTTTAACAGTAAAAATGGTTTTATGTATTTATGTGGAGGATTAGTAAAAACAGAAGTAATAGAAAGTACAAGACTTGATGCCACAAAAACTTCATATATGTGTGGCCCATTACATTTTAGATACATCTTCATTCTCTGTACTTAGTTGTGTACACTGAACATTTGTTTGAAGAAAAGATTAATATTTGATAACAAAAGTTAGTTGTTTTTTTCCTTTAAATTCTGCAGATGACCCAGCCTCTGCCAGTCACAGCACCAATGCATATGGCTGGCAGTAAACTGACAACTACAGTCCCTAAGCATGCATTGCCACTGTAGAAAGAGACCAGACCTGTTTTCATGGGCATTTAATAGCACTTACGGTTATACCTATATGCACCTATCTGTTACCTAACCATATGTCAGTGTCACTTACCACGGTAGATTGCTTCCTAGATAAATACATTTTAAATCCCCCTGACTCAAATCTCTTTTCTGTATATTTATTGTATTCTGTGAGGTCAATAAATAACACCCTCAGGAGTCAATGAAACACCTACTTACACAGGACCAATAATGCTTAATGTACTCTGTTATTTTTGTTGTACAGAGCTAGAGCAATAACACTATGCCAAAGTATATATATTTTTAAAGGTGTATATGAAATATGTGCACACAGGAACTCGTCAACATTATTTCCAGTATGCACAACTGATTCCAGGCTTGTAATAGTGTCCGTGTTGGTCACACACATATTGACAATTTGTCAGTTACCACAAAACAAACAAAAGCAAAGAATACTGTAGTATCCCTTTTTTCCAGTATAGACTCTAAGGGAGGAAATTGGCACGGTATCTCCACCGGACACCTCGTCTGATAAACGCTTTGTATTAAAATCACTCAAAAGGGGCTTAGTTTTCAATACAGGGTTTGGGATTTAAAATGTTTACTATACACATCTGTGAATGGAACTGTTTGAGCAGTGTATATAATGAGTATTTAATTGTGTTGAATAAAAGAAAGTCAGGAGGTAGCTGTTACAGACGAGAAGCTTTCCTTTTAAAATAGAGTAGCCTTAGTATGTATAGACTGTGACTGTCTGTCTACTCACCACTTCCCTTACTGGCACACTGTGACTTTGAGAATACTAATGAGGATGGATTTCTGACAATATGCATTGCTTTTCATATTCATACAGTGGATGTTTCTCTGGTAGTGGGGAAGTGTGTCTTGTAACAACTGCAGGGCACCTTTCAGGAAGTCCAGTGCCTTTCCCATAAAGATAGCTTTATCAGGATTAATAATATCCCAGGGGGCTGCGCCTTTGCCATGGATGGCTTGAAAAAGATCTGTCAAAAAGTCCAGTATGAGTGACATTAGCTAGCTGAACTGAAATGCCTTCTGAATGCGATAATTTACATGATGGATGCCTGTTCTCTAAAGTTGTAAAATGGGGAAAGCAGTATTCCTTTTAGGGTGCTGAAATTAGGTATAGCCAGATAGAAGTGGTTTGTAATTGTAAATACATTGTTGGTTAAAAGTGTGTGTTTCTGAGACTTTATGTGTAGAGGTGTGTTAGGAAGCCATGTTCTGTATATTTATAATGTTTACAGTAATCTGTTTGAGTTTTGCCTTTAACGTCTTTGATAAAGTACTTACGGCCACTATTTTATGGCATTTATTAAGAATAGTGAGTTTTATGCAATTGATGACTATTAGAATGTGTTGCTATTGATTGCAAAGATGGAATGATATTACGATCTGTTGAGATCATAACCTTAATGTCAGATAATATGGTATTTGTTATAGATGAGCCATCACTTATGAGCTAGCCCTAGATTACTCAGTAGTGCATGTTACTATCAAACATGTGTTATCTGCTGTTTTCTATATATGTTTGTATTTATATATGTACATATTTATTAAACTGTTTAATATGCTTTAGCTTGGCTATGACAGGATATGCTACAGAGAAGAGAAACATATTTATAACAAATTTAAACCAGTAATGTTTATCATTTCTCCATTGAGATTAGACTAAATTCAATTTTTTTGTAGTTTTTTGGTTTTCTTGATATGAAGCATCGCTTTGTTTGCTGACAATTTGTGGTATATGAAGAATATAAACTGTTCCAGCTTTAATGGTACATGGTTTACCAGTTATCAGCATTACTTAGCAAAACAGGGATGTGAATAATGGAAATGTTCCATTACTTTTCTGCAATCTGTGGTTTTTTGTTCATGACAGATACTCTCTGACTAACTGTAAAACGATATTCTTTGTGAAAGAATATAGTGAAAGCATTTTCCTTTTGGTCTATACAACTAGAAATCCAGTTAATCTTTTTTTTTGTTTGTTTGTTTTTTCTTGGGGTGACATCTGCATACATTCTGTTGTATTTTACAATGATGTGGAATCTCATTTTATACATGTTGAGAACAATCAGTTGATGAGGGAGCAGGTTGGTACCCTGGTTAACTGCATTCAAGCAGCAACCTCTCCTTTTTTTAGGACCTTTTGTAGCTTTGGTTGCTAGGCGCAGGGTGCTGAAGCACAATTAATGACCCATAAACAACACACTACCCTTTAAGGAGTGTAATAATTCAGCACCTTTTCAGTTGAAAAGGCATTGTTAGATGTGTAGAACTGATTTTCCAAACCCTTTCCCCGTTAATGACTTTGACATCTCCCAGTAACAACCAATAATCAGCCTTCAATTACAAACAACAGCCTCTACTAAGCAGCCTTCAATTAGACTGGCAATGACCCTTTACAGTTGCAGCTTTTGATACTTGTTACTTTTAGAGAAGTCTATTTCTGTTCAATCATTTTAGGATGAACTTGTTAACAGGATTAACACTGAGGGAACTGAGTTTGAATAGTTTATCATATACCTTGTTGTCTAGTGCTCAGCAAAGTCAAGCATTTAAACTTTAAATGAGAAAGATTAAAACCAACATCACTACATCATGTAAATTTAGTTGGCAATAAATGTTTTGGTGGTCGTGACAAGGCAGGTTTGCTCAGAAAAATGCCACGAATAACAACCTTAAAAGTCTTGCCTGCGGTTTAGTTTCCAGGCTTTCTTTTCACGATGGTGGACCCCTACAGTGTATATCCTGCCACAACGCATAGTATAGTAAAAACACTTGGTTACCCGTGCCTCACACTCACTTTAAATGCAACCCCTTTTTTGAATTCTACAATTACCAATTACCAATTACCAATAATTCATTTCCGGGCAATCTCTGCACTTAACTTTCATGGACACTTAGAAGAGCCTGTTTATCTGATGGGGGTTTCATCCATGGAAGAAGACGGTCTTGTGGAATCCGGCTCACCTGTCCATGTTAATGAGGATAAAGTGGCATCACTCCCTGCTGCAATCCAGGAGGTTGTTGCGAGCAATTCAGAGTCAATTGAGTGAGAAGGAATAAATAAGTAGATAATACAATTTACGGGTGGCTGGGTCCAGCCTGCAGGCAGTGATTAAAGGAATAAGAGCCCATTTTTCTGCCTGCAGCAAGAATATTTTTACACATCTTTCCTAATGTACGTTTTAAGTGAGTAATGAGGAAGTTTCATTGGCTAAATAAAAAAATAAAAACACGCCAATGAAAATGCAGATACAAGAAAAGAAAGACTGTTGCGATAAAAATAGAAATCCTCCACTGTATTTGATTAGCCTTCAAATACAACCTGTTTTAAAGTATGAGTTTAATGAATATGAGCACAACATTTAAGTTCATTCACTAGGAGTTAAAAGTAAAAAAAAAAAAAATGCAGAAAAACCATACCTTTACACATTAATAGGAACGTGCAATAAAAGTTCAGTATGTACAGCTATGGCCAAAAGTTTTGCATCACCTAAAATTTTAGGATTGAAACATCATTTAGATCTTTTATTTAACGTCATGTAATCAAAGAAATTACAAAATAATACTGCAAAAGTTCACCGGAAGCCTTAATAGTAGTACAGTATTTCATGTTAGAGTTCAAAATGTCACACTATTCAATTTTTGTGAGTTTTTCGTTAAATACTGTAGATGGAAAACTACAAAGCAGCATGTAATTCACTACGTCAAAATAGCATTAATCAGCTGGTTTCATTCATCTTAATGAAGCAAAATGTGTTAATTCTGTAGGGTGATGCAAAAGTTTTGACCATATCTGTAGAATTAGTTCATATAATTTCAAGATTTCTTCTTCTAACAGTTACATGATCTGTTACAAGCTGCAGTGTGAAGAACATTAAAATGATCTTTTACATGTTATGTCTTGTTGTGTTGAGACAGTAGTATCATACAGTATACTTCATGGCCTACGTATGATATTATTCCAGGCAGAAAGTGCAATAAAGTTGAGGGCTAATGAGGGATCACAACTTTATGGTTACATTTTAACCTTCAATTTGATTTAAAGGTTATGATGCGACAGCTTTTACACAGATAAATACTGTAGCTCCAAATCCACACATTTTTACTACAAAATATTAACATGTTACATACATTTATATACCTTTAAGGTTTTCTTCTTCATATATAAAGAACACTTTTAGATCTTGTACTTAAGAAGGGATGCTAGGGATTTCAACATTAGTATTGGTGTATCAGTGTTTTACAGTAGTAAACCGGTCTTAGCTGGTACTCTTCTTTTTATGCACAATTTAGATTATTCATTTTATTTTGCTGCTCCATCACAATCCTGAACAATAACAAACTTGAAGTATATCAGAGTAGAGCTAGCTGCTGAGTTATCAACACTGTGCTAAAGTCTACACCATTTCCATCTTCCTTCAGGTTCAACCTCCACGGCAGCAGTGTAGAGTAGTGGTTAGGGCTCTGGACTCTTGACCGGAGGGTTGTAGGTTCAATCCCCAGTGGGGGACACTACTGCTGTACAAGGTACTTTACCTAGATTGTTCCAGTAAAAACCCAACTGTATAAATGGGTAATTGTATGTAAAAAAATAATATGATATAATTGTAACAATTGTAAGTTGCCCTGGATAAGGGTGTCTGCTAAGAAATTAATAATTATATTGTTTCTTTTTAACACTACAAAAATATGAATACACAGGAAGGGTTTTGTACCACTTGGTAACTGGTTTTTGTGTAAGTCATCACTCATTTTTTACAGTACATAAACAAACACAGTTCAACTGTAAAGACCTGCAAATTAGAATGACATTCATAATATTACAACACAATATAAAATTATTTTGTCTGGTTTAACAAATATTTGCAAGCAAAAATATATGTTTGAAATTATCTGAAAGGTTTAAGTTTCTCCATAAATCAATTCACTGAACATATGTATCTTTCATTTGCATGTCTTTTGTTTTCTATGTTGCTATGTAACCATTCATTCTGGCTACATGTGACTTTAATGTGTTTTCTAAATTATGCAAAATAATGAAAAGCATGCATTAGTTAAGGGAATAGAAACATTAATCTTAATCCTCTATTTTCTTTGGCTGAAGGAAAGTAGATACTGAGAAAGACAGTAAAAACATGAATGATGACCTTATCTGGCTTATTAGGGCAATGAAACCCAGCTATGCAATTAAATACATTTGTATGGTAGGCACGCCAGGCATTAATATCCCTTCATCAAGTGCAGTAACAGATGTAGTGGAACAAGCAGCTATAACTGCTAAATACTGGGGCACAGTGCAGCTGGCCCTTCGCTTCGAGAATAGGGTCTCACTCAACCCTTAAAACCTTACAGAGCTTACAGCTGTCTCATCGTAGGGCGATCGGGTTGCATTGAGAAGGTTTTGTACGTTTTCAGTTTATGCTCTAAAAACAGCTGAGTCCGAGGCCATTTTGCAATAATGTGTTCTAACCAGCTTTTAAAATTGTTTTTCTTACTTTCTATTAGCATTGTCAATATAAATCATCGACCCCACCCCCTCTTTTGGTTCATTGCTTTTGTTATACTGCTATTTGGAATATGTATCTGGAAATGCAATGCTACAAATGAAAAGTTGCTTTTACCTCGGAACAAACCTGTCAAAAATGTTCATCTTAGGGCTGAGGAAGACGTCCGTGATCATGCATACCCAAAAAATGGGCCAGATTGTGAGAACAGCCTACAGTAATAGAGAATATTAATTACTTCCATGAACTCCTTTCCAGATAAAACAAAAGGTAATGAATCCTGTTATTAAAAGACAGGATGGAAAGTTTTTAAAACTTTTCCTCTGTATACATTTAGTGAGTCAGACCAATTTGATTTCCAATGCCATACTGCAGATAACAGGAAGAATGTAATGCTTTCAAGTACCAGTAATGTTTATCTCTAGGGTTTGCATACTGCAGAAAGTGTCGTTTGTTATGAAATGGCAGACAATTACCGGATTTATAAAAAGAAAATGGTGATATCAGCTGTTATGAAACATGGATAAAGTTGCATTTTTGGTTGGATAATGATGTAATTTGCCCCTTTTTATGACTTAAGTGTTTGTGAAGAGTGATAATCTACAGCACTGGAGAATAAATGAAATCCTTCATTTCTTCAAAAACCAAGTTCAGGCTTAGCAACCAGAGTTTCAGTTGTTTTGCAGATCAAGAATAAATAAATAAATAAATAAATAAATAAATAAATACTAAAGTCAAGTGGTCTATTAAAATATACTAATACACTGCAATTGTCATTCCTTCAGAGTTTTAATCAGTATTTCATAATAGTAAAATTATAGAATCATTAAAATATGAGGGTTATACAAACAGGAATAGACCCTTTAAAATAAGATTTTAGAAAACATTTGAAAACGCTTTAAATTCTTGCTTCAACCTTCAAGACCCACCTGTTCTCTCTTGCTTTCCATGCTCTTTAAGCCTGATATCTGCTATTAGCTGCTGTTGCTGCTACTATTTCATGCATTGTGCACTTTCCAATGTATTTAATGTACTCTTTCATGTATTATGCACTTTCCACTGTATTTAATGTACTATTGCATGTATTATTCTATTATCATGTATTATGCACTTTCCACTTTTTAATGTATTAAGCTTTTTTTTCCTGTATAGCATGTATTATTTCTATGTATTTAACGTATTATGGATTTTCTTGTTGTTGCTGCATCTTGTAAAGCTCTTTGTGATGGTAGTCCACTATGAAAGGCGCTATATAAAATAATGATTGATTGATTTGCTGTACTAGAGCCCTTGATCCACATTTTAATATGAAAATACAATATTCCATTAGTTTCTAATGCAGTTGTCCAAAAAGGTTTATTCTACTGTACATCTGCTCTTACCTATGACCACCTCAAACATGATACTGCAGGAGAGAAATAAATTAACAATTCACACGAGATGGATCTAACAACATTTCAACCTAGACCAGGCATCATAGCCAGTGGGAAGGGCAACATTGGCTAAAACAAAGTCAATGAACAGAGACAGAGCCAATTCAGCAATGGATTTGCAAACAATAGTTTACAGTAGACGCAGACCTCAACAAACTTTTTCAGAACAATAAGAATGACCTCGTTACTAAAACATCAAGGCATCAAGATTGGTTGGTAACGCAGAACATAATGACTTAAAGGGGGAAAATGATGGCAATTCTTTTTAGATTATTTCTACAGTACCTTCACTATCTGTATGTGTCCTTACTGCAATACTTGTAATTAAAACATTTAATGGGTATTCAAAGCATTACTGGTGTGCTAAATCCAAAAATGCATCACAGCGCTGCAACTTGTCAGTTATTTACAGGTTGATAATAATAACTGTTCTAGAATGTTGTTAGATGTTGTGTTTTTGTTTAAGGCTAAAAATTATGTACATGAAAACATTTTATTGTATGTAAGCAGACTTAAAAAAAAAATCTTTAAATAAATAATGAGTTAAATCAAGCTTTGTGAATTGTACTCTCACACTATGTGCTTTTTCAAAATGGTTCTTAACACAAGAGGTACCACTGCAAAATCTGTAGTTGCATGGTAATCAGAAGGTGTGCTTTCTTTGTGTTCTTTATGTATTTATTTGTTTCATTCGGGCTCAATTTAATTAACTTTACAGCTCTAGAGAAAACAGTATACAATTTGTAAGTTCATTAAATAAAATTGAGCAAATGTGAAGCAATATGTTTTTGGATTCAATAAATACAATCACCCATTATCTGAAAATTTCATCTAAATAGCTATTGCTCTTCTTTTAATTATATGAACCTTAAGTGTTTCCCTGCAGCTTAGAAGTTAACAGAATTAGCCTCTTTTGTTGAATTACAAATTGTAATAAATAGTGGCTTAAAAAGAAATGTTTTTAAAATGAATGCAGATGTGTGTGTGTACGTATAACTGACTTGACAGCTACACTAACTTATTTATTCGTTCATATCCATCTACTTACATCACACTTGAAAACAGCTGCAATGTCCAAGGGTGAATGACCACCCAAGCTTTCCTACATAAATATTTGTATTAAAACACATGGAAAATATTAACATACAATAAACAATCACAGACATGGTAGGGTAGGTTTACTTTTTTTAATTTGTTTGATTTTTAATGTTGACGAGCTATACATAAAATGTTTTTTAAGAATGCTGCGGTGTGATGGATTGAGATATCATCCTAACTGACTTTCGAAGAGGATGCCATCTGTAAAGCCATTATAATAATGAACTATTTTTGCCAAATGGCATGCCTAAATAGCGCATAAAAGATTGAAGAGGATATTTGTTACCCTTGAGCAAAGATCGAGAGCCATTTCACACAGCATTGACTGATGTACAGTGTAAGCTACAATGCATTCAGCCCATAGGGCGAAGTGTTATTTGCTAAAAGCTAAGTGTACAAAACAAGGCATAACCATGAATAGTAGATGCAGAAATTGAGTAAAATGGAAGCTCTAAAACCATAACATCCAATAATGCAATCTGAAGGTTCTCTGGTGGATAGTTTTATTGCTTACATTTACAATATCCCATTTGGGCTAGACATGTTATGATACAAAATCCAGTAGAATAGAAACTGTTGAGGAAATGTGTATTCCTTGCTTTTGCTGCAAGGCATGTGCTGTATCATACATTTAGCAACAGCCACATACAAACAGGGCTTTTTTTTAAATGTGATTTTCAAAAAGAGGCCTCAATGTAGTAGAGCTTTTTAAAGCATCTTAAATACAAAGCTTTATTTTCTGTACTTTGAAAACTTTTTTTTTTGTCTGCAGAGTTGAAATGTATCTGCCGCATGACTTCCCTGGAATAAAGAAAAGTCTCCTCCAAGCCAGTTTTCAATATAGTAACACTAAAAGAAAATCATTTTTGTATTACTGCATATACAATACCATTAGGTGTTCTATAGTTTTGATGAAGCTTTCCATTTAAAAGCAAACATGCTGGAAATAATTAACCACAGGAAAAAAAGTAACAATATGGTAAATGCACAGTTTAAGGCTGTACAATAATTAGGGAAACCTAGTCCTTTAATCAGTACACAAGTGGCTGTACGTAAGTGCAATACATTTTTCCAATAAATAGACTATAAAGAGGAGGTGATCTCCTGGACAACACATTTAACTAGCCAAAGCCATTTTCTCAGAGGTTTTCCAATTTACAAATGTTAAACTTAAACAGAGCAGACAAACTGTACTTATTCAGGCATCTGTTTTGGGGTGTGTAATAGATTTTCTGGCAGGCCGATTTATAGTCTGACTTGTATGTTTTTCAAAACTTCGTGTCTAGGAAACAGGTTTAACTAAACTGAAGAAATTACTATGGATGGACACCACATTGTGTTTTGGTTTTGGCTGCTGCTTGTACATTTATTTTCAGTTATTTATGAAGTATGCGTGGTGCTTTCACTCTTGTTCAATAGGCCACTAATGCAAGTAAGGTTTCTGAATACCCAGTGTGCCCCTGGCAACTCATTTGTTTGAAGAATACATTTGTTGATACCATTTTTAATGTGATAACGTCAAGGAGTAGTGCAGTTGCCCTTTTTTCAGACATCCACATATTGTGCCACTACCTAAACTGGACGAGTGCATTAGTGTGAAGGGCCAAAGTTGAAAAATATAAATCTGCATTATGGCTACCATGTGGTCAATGTGGACATAACTGTATTACAACAGGTCTTAATAATGAAAATAGAAATCGCAGACCAAATGTGTGGAGCACTTGATGAGTTTTTTGGTACAGTCATAACACACACACACACACACACACACAAACACATTTCATAAATCCATCCAGTGAGGCATACAACTTGGATTAAAAAAAAACGTTCAAATAAAAGGTTATTGAAGCTTAGACAAACCTCGTTTTGGGTTTGACTGTGAAAATCAAAATGACCCCAGGCTCAACCAAGCTTATCTGCAGATGTATTACAGTAACTGCCTTTTTTCTATTTTCTCTTTAAAATGACTTTATTGATATAATTTCTCATCACCACTACTGGTGATTAAATAAGTTGGCATATGGATTTTAGGAATCATTAAAAGTACATCAAATATTAGCCACATGGGAAAATGAAGTTTGTAAACTGTATTCCACTTTCCATTGCATTACTAAGCTCTGCAGCCCTAAAGATGCCAAGCGAAGGTATCATTGTAAAGAAGACAGACAAAAACTTCTTGTTAAAATATATTTAGGTATAATATGTTCCAACATGGTCGTAGGAATCCTGTTGGACATACTGGACTTGGAGGCGCTCACATTTTACAACATCAATGTATCCAATTCTTCATAACGCACATGCAAAAACAAAATGATCTTTAAACACTATTAATGCAGCAGTGGTGACAAAACGAATACCTTTCTTTTTATGGATGCAAGTATCAGATTGCTATCGCTACTATAATAATTCCTGTTGGGAATATGCTGCTGCCAGATTCCCGTTTAAATAACGTATATATGGAGTTTGTTTGCACTTCAAAAACAAGAATACTATTTAACTACCACTGTTTAGGCATATTCAGTTGCTTTCCTCTGTTACAATCTGTTACTTTGGTTACAGTCAAATTTGGATGTGAATTGAATGTAGATGTGATTAAATATTTCTGGCTGCTGCAGTGTCTTTACCCAGTCCTGACTGTTATTGAACTGATGTTTTGTTCCTCAGGATAAATAATGTTGCCAAAGCAGAAGATGAGGGCTTCTTGATGCGTAAGTTAACCTCCCTTCCTCAGCATGCTCTGAAACAGCAAAAAAGAAAAAAACAATGCAATTCAATGTTTCTGTTAACTGCAGTTACAAATCCCAAACACGTGCATTTCAATGTCGATATTAATTTGATATAGGCTACTGCATTTGATAGGGGGAATAAAATACCTATAAAACCATCCGGTTTAATGGGAACATTATAGAAAGGGAAATGAAAATTAGTTTGCAGTTGTTGTTTTCAACAACAATTTAACTACTTATGTTTCTATTTAATTTATCCAAGTCAATGAATCCAAATGTTGTACACATCCAGAAATCAATTTAATTTACTTAAGTAAACACGTAAAAGGACACAATACAAAGCCCATTTTCACAAGAATCACTGCCTTTGTCTCGTGGCAAATATAAGATTCAATCTTAGGTAAAGGTAAAAAATGAGTACTGCTATCATGTGCCATGCTGGTGTGGAAGGATTAAAACACAGGATAAGGGCTGTGTAAGAAATAGAGAATAGACAGACGGGAAACAGCACACAGGATTAGGAGCTTTAACCTTTTTCAAGTTCAGCACTGAACACTGTATGAAGCTTGATTACATGGTACCTGTTCATCAACAATTAAGGCATGACCAGATGATCAAAAACAACTGTATTTAAGAGAGCTAAGCAGTAATGTGTACAGTGTGTATGTGTAAAACTTGTAAAATGATGCCGATACATACAATGATTTCCAGAACAACATCATCAATCAATCAAAACCTTTGTTTATACAGATGCGTTTATTTATTTATAATCACAACCTGGCAAGAGGCTCACACCACCACAGCAAACAACATAAAACAATAAATAAGGAGTAAAAAAAATCCTAATAAATCATTAAAAAAAAAAACTTAAAACTCAGCAGCAGCTTAGCAGATGTCAGTCAGCAATGAGCTGACCCTTTGGCTAAAAGGTACCTCAGATATGAATCGTTCCAATTTTATCTTTTATAATATTATATAACTATAATA
The DNA here is from genome assembly GCF_902713425.1 of Acipenser ruthenus. Taxonomy (NCBI): domain Eukaryota; kingdom Metazoa; phylum Chordata; class Actinopteri; order Acipenseriformes; family Acipenseridae; genus Acipenser; species Acipenser ruthenus. Next base: position 15,567,059 of record NC_081202.1, on the reverse strand, counting down.
TCTGACAAACACTCACTATCATTAAGTTGCACTCAGACTACCACTACAGTCAGCCTGTTGGGACTGGAGTTTTTGGAAAGGACACAAGGAAAGGCGAAGCAAAAGTCAACGTCAGTCTGACAGCTTTGAGACAAACACTGAGTGCAGACTTAAATGAAAAATGGATCGTGGTACTGTATTTAAAATATTAAAATTGGGAAAGAATGTAAAACCTTTTAATGACCTGGTTGTACCTTGTTGGTTGGGTGTTGGGATTATATTTGGATATGCCTTAATGTTTTTAGCACTTATTTTAAATGAGAGCAGAACAGTTTTGACAAATACTGGTAATGGTAAAACACACTTTTGCTCACAATGGTTCAGGCATTCTTGGGGAAAAATGCTTATTTTAAATCTCATTGTACTTATTTAGGTATTTGAACAAACAATGACTTCTCAATAATCCTGCAGTAGATTTCGGATAAAAAAAAAGGTTGAATAGGATAAATCTGGTTAAACATGCTGGTATTACTGAACATACACAGGTTAAGAAACAAAATAATGCTTCAGCAATCTTTACAACACAACAATGCCTCAACAAAATCTTTACCTGCTATTAGCACAAGCCTGTTTAAACCATTCCCATAGAAAGACGTTCACTTGTTCATACTGTACCTCCATACATTTTCTACTGGAATGCAGGTTTTCTCGTTTTTCCTTTTAAGTACTGTAGGCATCCCCTCCCCCTCCCCCTCCCCTCCCATCCCCCTCCCCATTGCTGAAAGTTTCTCACCTGTTTAGCATTGTTAACGCACTGCAGGTACTGTCTAGCCAGTGTAGAGCAGCTGAGAGTCTGCCCGTTGCTCGCTTGGTAACAGCGCAGGATCTCACCCTGGAGGTCAGCACACACAGGATGGGACTCGTACCTCCTGAAATTAAAAGAAGAATGTATCTATCAGTCATTGAGATCTTCTTATTCATTTTTTGTCCCTAAGGCAGCAAATACAAATCTTTGGTGATTTCTGACAAGCCAAAATAAATGTATTTAACTTACCAATAACAATATATCTCCAAAAAAAAAAAAAAAAATTGATAATTCTAATCTTCTGCTATGGGACCAGGAAATAGTGTTCCCTCTGCTTTGTCACCTATAGAAATGGCCACCCTGCAATGCCCCATTTTACTACCCCCCCTAATCCACTACTGACGATGTTAATCTTAATGGAGGAGTTGTTATTTTAAAAAATTGAGAAACAAGATTTTATTTTATTTTTTTCAAAATTATATTGACTGCAGGGTAAGATAATCTTCTTTCACAAAGTATCAATAGTTTTCCTCTGTCCCTCATTTCTATTCTAACCAACAAACAACAATCATTCATCCTTGACCATGACACTCTTGACTATGGCTGAAGCATATGCACTTAATCACCTAATTAGTGACACAGTTGATTGGACACTGGATATGGAGTGATTTCAGTTGTTGAATTGCAAGCTTAAATAAAAGCAATAAAGAAAATCACAGAAAAAAAACAATATGCCACGTCTGTCAAGAGAGCAGCGCCTTTGTGCAATCGGCATGTTGGGGGCTGAACTAGGGCAGCGTACTGTGGCTCGCCGTCTTGGGTGCTTCACAGCCAGCGATTTCAAACCTGGCGAGACGGTATAACCAGACACACTCTGTCAAGGGCAGGCCATGAACTGGGAGACCAAGAGTCACAATACCTGCCCAAGATCGACAGATCATTTTGCAGCATATACCTGGTGTCAATTGTTAATCAGCACAATAAAAAGTCACTGCACCTGTTCTAAAAAAAAGAGTTTGTCATTTTTCTATCACATCTAATGAATTTTATCCAAATGTACGTGCTAAGTTTCTTTTGATGCTCAGTGTAATATATATTGTAACAGATTTGCACCCACTCAGGTTCTTTGTCCCTTTAAAAATTGATCCAGGACACAGAAATGGAGGTTTTTTTAATGCGCGTTCGCGCTATTTTTAATAATAAACACAAAAACAAAATAAACAAAACAAAATAAACACCTAGCTCTAATCGAGCAATAACTAAACACAACCCAGGAACCTACTAAAAACAGGACAGCTAAGCTGTTTACCTGTTGCCAAACAAAACAAAACAAAACACAATGTTACACAGCACACTCCACAAAAGGTTTCACACTACCTTTTCTTTTTGTACACCTGCTCTCACTCGGAAGGCTCTTCACACAGCAGCCCTGAGCATACTGGCTGCTTTCTTTTTATACCTGGCAGCTGGCCTCAATTTACAATAACAAGGCCAACTGCCAGAACAATTAACAAATGAAATTGAACAATTAACAAATTAAGGCTGTGCCCTTCTGGGAGATGTAGTCCTCTTTCCCCAGGACTACACTATCTCACAATATATATATACACACACACACACACACACACACCCCGATATATCGCGGGTGTCGGGGTCCAATACAAATCCGCTATATATCGAGAGACCCATAGAAAAACAAATAGGCTAACAAATACTGTACAACCACTCCCTCGTTTTATCGGGAGTTTCAGGGTCCAGTATAAATCCTCTATGCAAACCTGCTTTTTCTCATTTTTCGTATAAAAAGCAGCACATCGTTTTAATTCGTACAGCGGAGGGTAATTGCTTCTCATCAGCTTCAGTCTCCAACTAATTTCATGAGACTTCCTCTCCTTTCTGAAATGCACAAACTCACAACAATACGATATTCATGCTTTGTTTTTAATTGTTTTATATATTGTTGTTTGTGATGTGCAGTAATAAAACAAACAATAATTCAAAGTGCCTATGTAAATTGCAGCTAAGGCAAACACAGTTAGTAAAAATGGGGAGCCAACTCCAGGACCGAGATATATCCGAATCCGCGACATAACGAGGGGTGTGTGTGTGTGTGTGTGTATATATATATATATATATATATATATATATATATATATATATATATATATATATATGTGTGTGTGTAATAACGTTGCTTGTGCAAAGTAGTTGCAACTTTGATTGTAAAGCCTTGTCTAACCTTAACCTGAGAAAGTGATCCACAATTTTTCAACAATTACACTTTAAGTAATACAATTATTATACATTAAAAGTAATTCTATAGAGAATACAACCAACTATAGCTGGTCAAAAAGGATTCATAAAAATAATTAACTATGAATGAATGGTTTCAACAACATGCTAGCACTAAAGAAGGGAAAACAAAAAGAACATATAAAAAAGTTTTGACAGCAATAATGAGCCGCTCTGCGAAAGCTTATCTTGGATTTCACTAATGTTCACATAAACAGCCAATAAATAATTCTATGGGAAGCCCTGAACGCTCACTACTTCAGCCCAGTGTGTTCCTTCATGCCTTTGGCTGTGCTTTTCAACACCTGCCTTTATTTATAGTTGAAAATCCCTGCAGCCTGGCACAATTCTTCATTTCAAGCTGACACAACTAACTACACTAACAAAAGCTATTATAAAAACAGTGATGGTAGACAAGTCTAATTTCCCTGCTATTAGTGCCTGTAATCTCACAGTGATTAGGTAATACTACATTAATGACTTGCTCACATTATGACCTTGAATACAATTTGTTCTGCCCACTACCATAAATGAACCGTTCATAAACTAATAGATAGCAGGTAGCACAGGGAATTGAAAACAATCAGACTACGCACAAATCATTTTAGTTGAAGTGACTGTGGAAAATTTGAACTTTACTTAGGTGCATTTAAAAATATAAAAATGTGTTGATAAGATTTGTTTTACAATATATATTTAGCATTAGTGTATCCTACAAAATATGATTTTTTACAGTAACAAATCTACATATATAGGCTATACACTACAGTAATACTGTAATATATATATATATATCTTTCTAAAATATAACTTTCAATACATTGGTATAGAGTTGTACTTGAGTATTACCAATTATATTGCGTTATATTTTGAAAATTATTGTATGAATAATTAAATGCCATTTAATTGAAAAATACAGACTGCTTACGTGTGTGTTTCAAAGGTGGCATGTGTCATGATTTATGAATGTTAAATGAATAACCAGTTTTCAGATTTCAACTTCTAAACCTCTCCAAACAATATAAGCCTTGCTTACACACAAAAGGCTTGCCTTTACCATTATCTGTATTTTAAGAATGGAACTGGTGACTTTGATTGTTTGAGCTTGACGGTTTATTTTAGAGCTCAGTGGCTATACCAAATCTGCCATTTGATTTAACCAATGTGGTGCCAATGGAGTACAAGTATCATTAAGACAGTATGGTTAAGGTAAGTAACTTGCCTTGATATTGCTGTTACGGCTTTGAAAAGGTATTTTGCCTGTGGTCATTTTAGTTCCCTTTTATTCCAATAGCATTTCTGAGGAAACAGTGTCCCCATTTACAACACTAACTATCCTGTTTAAAGTGGTATTATAAGGACAAGCTGTCACATAATATCTGATGTTGCACAGATTTTTACCAATATGCTTACATGAAATTAACCAAGCAACTTGCTCAAACACAGCTCTGTCAAGGCATCACATCCCTTTTGAATCACATGAACACCTAAATTACACAGATTTTCAAGTCAAAGTGAGTCTGCATCACTCAGTGGGCTTATACTGCTGCAAGAATCTCTCTCAGTAAACTCATAAGATATTTTAGGGAAACTTCAGGAAAATACAAATGATGGTTTCAGGCTGAGAAGGAAAAATGCTTAAAATGAGGAAACCTGGATCCAGTTCCTCTGGTATATGCAGATAAAATGTTTCAATATGCATTTTTTTTTTCTTCAGGATGCACAGATAGCTAGGGAAGGGCTGCATTAAATGTGATTCGAGATTCTGTTTTACTATTACTACACCTATGTTTTAAGCAAACAGATGGCAAAAACTGTGGTTTTTATATGATGTTTCTTCAGGAGAAGCAACTTTTCATGTATCAGTGATTAAGCCAATTGAAATTATATTTAAAAAGTTAATGCTGAAATCATAAATCTGACTGGAATCACAACCTCCTCATTGTTTCTTCTGTGGGTTATAATATTATACACGTTACGTAATTGTCTTGATTACAAAAATCATTCTTTAAATGGGTAGACATTCAAATGTAACGAATGTAAAAAAGGGGAGTTGTTTGATGTCCTAATCCTAAAGATGTACAGCTAACACTGGATAGAAACATCAAATATATTACGATATTTCATTCTTTCACTGTATCCTGGAGCACTTAAGAGCCACGACTGCCAAGAGTGGGGACGATGTGTCTTAATATTGGGAGCAAATGTCTCATCTAATTCCACTGCTGTCACATCAAAATGATTTTTAGTTACATTGGTCTGGAATGGAGTGAAGATACAGACTTAATTGTGTTGATGCAATAAACTGTACATTTGTGTTGAGGCAATGAAATATAGGTTAAGATGAGCTTAGTATTGTTTGGTACTTCATAAATCTGTGCTATTATATGGTGACATTTATTTATTTATTGAAGTGTACTGTACCTCTTATGTTTCTATTGTGGTAATATGTCAATTAATGGATGGGTAGTCACAAGCCGACAACAATACATGTTTGGACCTTTAACCTGTGAAAGAAGGATTCGGACCATTAAAAAAATCTATTTAAAGAATGCGATGTGCTTTGACAAAGCCTGGCCCAGTGGAAACCACATGTGCATTAGAATAACACTTATTAACATGGCCTCTCAAGGTGAATAACTATTATACAACTGGTTTCGGGATTGTTAAACGTCCCAAAATTTAGATCTACAATGCACTATTCAGACATTTTCATTAGTAAAACTGCATCTTCAGCTTCATATCTGATGCAAATGGTATTTATTTGTATCAATGAAAAAATGTGTTATATTTGGGGGGGGGGGGGAGCAACCACTTTATTCATACGCCAGAGGTTTTCTACCTATAATAATAAATACATAAAAACCATGAGACCCCCCATTAGAAGAAAACACCACAAAGAAGTGTACCCTTTTAGCAAAGCACAGCCCTGTACAGATCTGCAGATGTAGAAGAAAGCTAACCCACACTGACATAAGGTGGTAGACTGACAAGCCATCCCTTGTGTGATACAAGGTCAACGTAGCCATAATAGGAGCAAGCAATGCTCAATGGATCAGTCAGAAAGGAAATCCAAAACAAAATCAATATAACAAAACAGTACAGTAAAAAGTAACAGTAACCCAGCTGCTTTATTAATAACCATTTTCCAAAAGGAAATCTTCATTTATCTATTTTTCTTTTTTTACTAGAGCTATACCATCCTTATAAAAATACATTCCACCCCCTACCTCTTATCACATTTTAAAAGCTTTCTTAAATGCAGTTTTCAAATACAGTAGCATGACCAGACTTTCTATGATAAATTACCACAGCCCATCTTTATTTTAGGTAGTCCTAAACCATGTGATTTGGGAGTTTCATCTAGTTACAATTTGTCAGAGAATGTCAATAGAGCAAAAGCACAAAAAAACCCAAAGACTAATAAAAATACACATTGAAAAGGTATATATTAAAATAATAATAATATTTACTGTATCACTGCTTTATCACAAATTGGTATTTAATGTGAGCATGGATAGACTCAATACCCTTGGTAGTCCAGATTAAATATGAACACATCAGTCACAGACTCCTGAACACGATAAACTGACAAATACTCAGGAATACATTTAAGTGCAAATTAAATAAAAACTAAAAGCTTCTTTTCACAAATCAATGACAATAAAAGCTTAGCTGGGATGTATTACACTTTGTATCTGGGCTGGTAGCAGAACAAAATATTTTAAATCAAAGGATATGCTTGAGGCAAAATACTGTGAGATAGCAATACATGCAATACATACATGCAACACATGCCATACATTACACAAGCAATATCGGATGAAGTTAAAACAGCACTAAGAAACTCTGATCAAGGTGGGATTAAAAGAAAATTCACCAGAACATGGTCAGTGCAAGGGCTCAGAATGCTAAGACAGTGTGCCTTAGTGTGCCATCCCTCTGTACTCAAAGCCTCAAGAGAGCACTTAAATACGTGATCAAAATATCTATAAATCGGGGTCTTGGTTGCAATGGCTTAGGGGTCATATTTCTGCGTACAGAAGATAATGGTAATGCACTGGTAAAGCCAACGCAAGCTACTAATCCATGGGCAGTCAGACAGGTAGGGACTGCTGCTGAATTCTTAATACAGCAGCTTCAGACTTGCATCTCCCAGGAGACAATGCAAATAAGCAATACCGGTTCTGACTGGGAAATATCTATGAAATGGCAACAGCAACAACAAAATGCAATATGACTGTCTCCTTCTTTGAATAAGGGGGCAGTTATTGTATTCTGTCTCAAATATGAAAATAACAAAACCTCCCCTTTCCATTTTGCTCTGTGCTGGGTAGAGATGAAACCTAGCAGGTGTCAGCTGGAGGAAGGCCCTGAACCAGCTCTTGGAGAAGCACAGTTCTGGAAATGGGACAGAAGTTGAATGAGGTGGTGGACAGGGGTGTGAACAAAAACAAAAACCTTTTATAAGAATAACCAACGGAAGTGAATGTTACTTCTCAAACTCAGTCAATTCTGTCTTGCTGATCCCCCCATTGTACCAAACGTTTATTATGTTGATAATAAAAGACTGTCAGTTTCATGCGATTGTAAGACTGTCAGGAACAAAAAATGGTTAATTGTATGTTTGGAGCAAAATGTGCTGTAATGGTGGTGCAATGAATGTAAATCTGTGCTATTTAATGCAGTAGCAGCAGCATTTGTGTATACATCTCGCGATGTAATGAGGTTGTGATGATGTACTGGCATCCTGCTTTGATTGTTTCATCTTGCCAAATGCTCTGCTGGGAAAACAAGAGGGCAGATGCACTGACCGCCTCTCTAGTGATTTACTAATGCAGAGACACGAATATTAACTGATTAGGGAATCAGCTACCACTGTCTCGCTGCTGAGTGTTTTCTAAGAGGGGTGTCATGTCTAATCCCAAAGTAGAAGGCCTGCCTACTAAGGATCATAATGTACAACAATTCTCTTGGGATAGGCAAAATAAAGATGCGTTTTAATTACAGTATTCATATGTTTAAGGAGACCTTTGATTAAGTTGATCTTTTTTTGCATTTGCCATCATTTTGGAAATTTCAGTTCTGGTATTCCAGATTTTAAATCTTGTTGATTCGAGTCCAAGACCAGGCAGATTAAAACAAACTAATTCAAGGACCGGCATATGCAAGACATGGACTGGACTTGAACTTGACAAAACTTTTTTTTTTAACTGTACAACCCAGGAAAATATATAAAAGCTGTTTATTATATTTACTGGAACTAACACTAGAGCAAATGTACTGTACTGATCCATGATAGATTGATAGAAATGCCTTGTTTTTGTTTTTTCATTGGTCAGGGTAATCACAAAGCTTCGAGATCACATTAAGAAATGTATTTTAAATATTTACCTATACAGTAAAATGTAACAACTGATAGTACCCAAATGTTTAAAAATGAGTAAGCACCATCACCAAACTACAATAAGTACATTCAAGAACTGTCTGATGTGTTAAATTATTTCAGTACAAAACTAGACCTTATATAATAAAATAAAAAAATATATGAAACAAACACAAAAGTATTTTTAGATCAGATTAGCAGTCTAGCACCATTAACAATATATTTGGTACGTTTAAACTTACCTAGAAAAAAATAAATATAAATTTAATATGAGCAAAACCCAATCCCTGAAATTATCTTCATAACTCAATAATCATGTTTCTTTTGCTCTCGTGAGCTTGGGTAATATACCAACACCAATGCAGATGTAAAATGTAATTAGTTACTAAAAGCTCCTGTCTGTGACCAAAGCCCTGCTCTTCCTGTAATATCAGACTCTGTTCTTGTGTAAACTTTTCATTAGAAGGCATGCATCTTTATAATCTAATCCTTCTGGTTATAATGCAACTTCTTGTAACATAAGACCTGCATTAGCAGAGGCAGTATGTCCAAGTAATGTTATTTTAATATAATTTGTGTACTACAAGAACCCATAGAATTTGCAAATTTGGATTTTGATCTGTGTGTAATGGAGTATCACAGAGGCAAAACCATAGTTCATGGTCACTTTCATTAAGACCTGTATACAGAAGGTGAATCCCAGGCATTATATGTAAATGTCTGTGTACATATAGAATCTGTTTCAGACCTGTTGGTGACTGTGGGAGGGTAGTGGGTGGAGCTTTAGGGAAGGACCAGAAATGACAGCACACAGGAGCCGGAAGTGTCGTTTAGTCCTTGGAGCCCTGTACCTTCAATGGTACAGGCAGGATTTTATTTTAACAAACAAAAATAGAACAGTCCAGTATTCCAGAAAATAAACAAGAAAACCACCTGGAATACCAGCGATGGTAAACTCAGGTTTCAAATAAAAAGAATAAACAAAAACGTCCCGTTACACACAACAATAAAGGAAGCACTGGGTTTCTCTGTGCTCCTGCAGTGGGTTTCCTCTCACCGCCTCCTGGCCCCCTTCCACGGATACTGGCTTGTCCTGGGTTTCTTCCAATGCGGCAATCCACCAAAGTCCCTTAAGTTTCAAGCTTCTGCGAATTACAGCAGTTTGATAAAACAAAACAACAACAAAGCACAGCACGTGTTTTCAGTTCAGGACAGGGGGCCGAATGGCAAAACCATACTGCTTAAATACTGCCAAGTCCCACCCCTGCAATCAGCACGCTGCCTCACGTCAGCCAATCGATGAGAACAGCACAGCTGATTGCAATGATGGGACCTGACGGCCGCATGGTCCCACCTTGGGCCAAGATGGCCGCCTGACCCGGAACTTCCTGTATGGTCAGAGTTCAGCCTCCTGACCCAATCACGGTCAACCCTACACAGCACTGCCGGTGGTCGGGAGGGCGAATTACAACAGGGACTCCTTTCAATCCTGTCACACATCCCCCCCCTCAGAGTGGAGCCGTAGGCACACTCGGCCAACCCTAACTCCCCTAAATGACCCCCCTCCCTTGAAAAAAAATCAGCATTTTGATGCTCCTTACCCGAACGATGTTTAACAGTGAAGTTAAAGGGTTGCAGCGCCAGACTCCACCGAGTAATCCGGGCGTTCGTGTCCCTCATCGTGTTTAGCCACTTAAGAGGAGCGTGATCTGTGACAAGAGTGAAGGACCGCCCCAGGAGATAATATCGAAGAGAGTTTGTGGCCCATTTAATGGCCAGGCACTCCTTCTCAATAACTGAGTAGTTGCGCTCCCTTTGAGCCATTTTCCTGCTAATGTATAGCACGGGGTGTTCTACCCCATCGATCTCCTGGGACAAGACGGCCCCCAGACCGACATCCGAGGCGTCTGTCTGGAGGATGAATTCCCTGTCGAAATCTGGTGAAACTAGTGCAGGGGCTTGGCAAAGTATCCGCTTTATCGTGTCAAACGCTTCCTGACACTCATCTGACCATTTTACAGTGTTTGGGGCGCTCTTCTTAGTGAGGTCAATCAAGGGGCTAACAATGGTGGAAAACTCGGGGATAAAACGGCGATAATAGCCTGCCAGCCCCAAAAGTGACCTCACTTGAGCCTTGGTTCGTGGGACCGGAGTGTCCACCAAGGCCTGGACCTTGGAAGCCACTGGTTTCACCCGACCATTACCCATGCTAAAGCCAAGATATTGGGTCTCTTGTTTGCCAAACGCGCATTTGCCTAGGTTGACTGTTAGCCCCGCCTCCCTCAAAGACTGCAGGACAGCCGCCAATCTATCAAGGTGCTCCTTCCAGGTAGAGCTAAAAATAACAACGTCATCAATATATGCTGCCGCATACTGATGATGGGGACGTAACACCTTGTCCATCAGTCTCTGGAAGGTAGCTGGGGCCCCATGCAAACCGAAGGGCATGGTCTTGAAATGAAACAAGCCATCCGGGGTAGCAAATGCGGTTTTCTCCTTGGAACTGGGTGTTAACGGGATCTGCCAATATCCCTTTGTCAGGTCCAGAGTGGACAAGAACCTCGCCTTACCCAGTCTGTCGAGGAGCTCATCCACTCGAGGCATGGGGTACGCATCGAACTTAGAGATAGCGTTCACCTTTCTAAAGTCCACACAGAAACGAGTGGAGCCATCCTTCTTAGGTACCATTACCACAGGACTACACCACTCGCTCTGGGAAGGCTGCACTACTCCCAGCTCGAGCATACTGGCCACTTCCCGGCGCATTACACCCCGCCGACTTTCCGGGATCCGGTAAGGCCTCTGACGCACCCGAACACCTGGCGGAGTAATAATGGCATGTTCAATAATGTCAGTTCTACCGGGCAACTCAGAAAAAACATCACTGAATTCCTCAATTAATTGACCCAGCTCCTGTTTCTGACGGGGAAGTAACTGTTCCCCCATCGAAATTTTAGCTGTTTGACCAGATGGCCCTGCCTCAGGACCGAAATCCTCCTCGGGGCTATCATTAGCAACAAACAGGGCTTCTCTGTCTCTCCAGGGTTTTAACAAATTTACATGATAAATTTGGAGTGGTTTTCGATGGTCGGGCTGCCTGATTTCATAATTCACTCTCCCTATAGCCCGAACCACCTCATAAGGCCCCTGCCACTTGGCAAACAACTTAGATTCGGCTGTGGGAAGGAGCAGCAGTACCTTATCTCCAGGTCGAAAAGTCCGAATTCGTGCTTTTTGATTGTACTGCTGCTGCTGCTGATGCTGAGCATTGCGCAGGTTCTCTTGAGCCAAACGACCGACTAATTCTAAGCGATCTCTTAGCAGTAGTACGTATTTGACTACATTTTTAGAAGTAGAGGTTTGGTCCTCCCACCCTTCTCGCACGAGATCGAGAATGCCTCGGGGTTGTCTCCCATATAGCAGCTCAAACGGGGAGAACCCTGTTGAACTCTGTGGCACCTCTCTCACTGCAAACATCAGGAAGGGGAGGAGTTTTGCCCAATGTTTTTGTTCCTGGTTCACAAATCGCCTCAGCATTTGCTTCAGGGTCTGATTAAACCTTTCCACCAGGCCATCTGTCTGCGGATGGTACACAGAGGTCCTGATGGGACGGATTTTCAAAATTTTGTATACTTCTTTGAGGGTATCGGACATGAAGTTGGTTCCCTGATCCGTCAGAATCTCTTTGGGCACCCCTACTCTAGCAATGATCTCAACTAGTTCTTTAGCAATGGCGACGGCACTAGTGGAGCGCAGTGGCACCGCCTCTGGATATCGCGTAGCATAATCCACCACTACTAGAATGTGCGTATATCCAGAGTCGGCGGGATGCACTGGGCCCACTATGTCCATGGCTATGCGATCGAAGGGAGTACAAACCAGGGGCAGTGGGACCAGCGGGGCCGGGCGAACCCGCCCCGGCGCTACTCTCTGGCAATCGGGACACTCCGCTACATATTTCCTCACATCCACATGGAGTCCCATCCAATAAAACCGGGCCAGTATTCGTTCCAAGGTCTTTTCCCGCCCCAGGTGGCCAGAAAAGGGAATATCATGTGCCAACCGCATGACCTCCCGGCGGAAAGACCCCGGAACCAATAATTGGGTTACAGGCTGTCCTGTGCCCGGGGCTTGGGATACCCTATACAGCAAATGCCCCATCACGATGAAGTGAGGAAATGTGAGCGGCCCGCAGCCTTCAACTTCCTTCCCCTCGACAGACCGAACCCGCCCCCGGATGTGCACCAGAGTGGGGTCGTTACTTTGCTCCCACTCTAGGTCCACACCCCGGTCCCAGAATTGCGGTATGCCGAGCGGGGCCACAGTAGCTTCTGCTCTAGGGATCTCAGTAACCCGCTCCTGCTGGTCACACTGGACACCCACCCCCTTCTGTGTTCGTTTGACAGGCAAAGCAGACTCTCCCACCAATCCCCAGCCTTGCCTCATTAATGCCCCCTCAAGTTTCTCGGCCCTCCGCTCTCTTTTAGTTTTATGGGGCCGGAACCTGGAAGTAAATATGCCGGCCTGCAAGGGGAAGATCTGGCCAATTGGATCCCCCATTGCGACCACCTTTTCTACAATAGGTGGCCGAGCCGCATTGACCTTAACTTGTGTATAGTAAGGCCAATCTCGACCCAAAATTACTGGGTATGGCACCTTTTTAGCAACGGCCACGACTACATGGCACGTCCGACTTTCCACAGTCATTCTAACTTTAGTGGTAGGATACGCCTTGGTTTCTCCATGAATACACGAGATGGTCACAGACCCCTGTGGCCGCCAGGGCGTACCCTCCAAGAGAGCAGACCGAATTATAGTGTGACTACACCCTGAGTCCACTAATGCGTGGGTACTCATATTACCAACAACTACATTAATAATGCAAGGCCCCTCCCGACCCCTTCCCCTGTACTCACCACCCTCTGCGTCCGGACATCGCAAGGCCACGTCACACTCCATTGCGGCAGGACAGAATCTCGCGATGTGTCCCACCTCATGGCACCGGAAGCAGGTAGGGGAAGGCAACGCTGTGGGAGACGGCTGCTTGTCCCTTGGTCCACCACTGGGGGGGGGGGTCCAGGGATTCTCTCTGGCCCAGCTGGGAGCTAACCTCGGTCTCCACCTTGGAGTCGAGGCGCTCAAAGGGACGGGGAAAACTGAAGGCCTCGCTGCAGTCCTTGGGTGCGCTGGTAAAGGGCGATGCTTCACTGGGACTGCTGGGGCTGGACTGGGGTCCACCCGAAGCAGTGAATCCTCGAAAGCCTCCGCCAGTTCGACGGCCTTGTCCATCGTCTCGAGACTGTGGCGAGCGACCCAGGCTCGAGTCTCCGGTTCCAACACCTCCAGGAACTGGTCGACCCCCACAGACTCCATGATTTGTTGGGTGGTCCGTTCAGTGGGACGCAGCCAGCGGGTCAGATGGTCCCAGAGTTGCTGGGCCGCAATGCGGGGCCGGGTTCCCTCTGGACGCTTGTAGGTCCGGAAACGCCGGCAATGCGTTTCCGGAGTGATATTGAGGCGTTGGAGGATAGCTGCCTTCACCTGGGGATAATCCTCCGCTGCCACATTACTCAGGGCCCGGTATGCTGCCTGCGCCTCACCAGTCAGACAAGGGGCGAGTTGTGCCGCCCAACATCTGGCTGGCCACCCTGACACTGTAGCCACCCGCTCAAACGTGGTCAGGAAGGCCTCCGGGTCATCTTCTGAGGTCATCTTTTGCAGCCGGATTTTGGGCGTCGGCTGTGCTGGTCCAGCTGCTGCGGCCGGGACCTGGGCTTGGGCCTGGGCCTGGGCCACTACCAGGTTCTGAATGGCCAGACACATGGCCGCCATCTTGTCAGTCATCGCGGTCAGATGGGCTGAACGCTCAGCATCCCTCTGAGCATCCCGTTCTTCCCGACGCCGCTCTACACCGTCCCGGTGTCTCTCCTGATCCTCCAAGACGGCTTGCAGGGTGTGCCGGTCCATGCTCATCCCACTTCTGACACCACCTTGTGGGAGGGTAGTGGGTGGAGCTTTAGGGAAGGACCAGAAATGACAGCACACAGGAGCCGGAAGTGTCGTTTAGTCCTTGGAGCCCTGTACCTTCAATGGTACAGGCAGGATTTTATTTTAACAAACAAAAATAGAACAGTCCAGTATTCCAGAAAATAAACAAGAAAACCACCTGGAATACCAGCGATGGTAAACTCAGGTTTCAAATAAAAAGAATAAACAAAAACGTCCCGTTACACACAACAATAAAGGAAGCACTGGGTTTCTCTGTGCTCCTGCAGTGGGTTTCCTCTCACCGCCTCCTGGCCCCCTTCCACGGATACTGGCTTGTCCTGGGTTTCTTCCACTGCGGCAATCCACCAAAGTCCCTTAAGTTTCAAGCTTCTGCGAATTACAGCAGTTTGATAAAACAAAACAACAACAAAGCACAGCACGTGTTTTCAGTTCAGGACAGGGGGCCGAATGGCAAAACCATACTGCTTAAATACTGCCAAGTCCCACCCCTGCAATCAGCACGCTGCCTCACGTCAGCCAATCGATGAGAACAGCACAGCTGATTGCAATGATGGGACCTGACGGCCGCATGGTCCCACCTTGGGCCAAGATGGCCGCCTGACCCGGAACTTCCTGTATGGTCAGAGTTCAGCCTCCTGACCCAATCACGGTCAACCCTACACAGCACTGCCGGTGGTCGGGAGGGCGAATTACAACAGGGACTCCTTTCAATCCTGTCACAGTGACCAAAAAGATACAGCATATCCGACCGTCACATAACTGCCCTGATCAATTAACCGCCTCGTTAAATAAATAAATATTAAAAGAAAGCTACGAGGGTAATGGCATTGGCAGCAAATGCAGCTTCCGCGATGGAAACAGAAAGAAAGTGTTATAGCAATCAGCCTTTTGGTGTTTTTTTTTTGTTCACTAACCTATTTATGGATGTGTAAATGCTTTTTCTATAGATGTTCGCAAATCCTACTTTTTCACATATCCGCCTATACGCTGCACTGTACTATAAACCACATGCATTCCCCAGAAATTTACTGGAAAAGCATTATTTTTACCTGTTAAAATTACATGTATTGAGCTATATATAAAGAAAATGTATTTGATGCATAGCATCTCCACAACACATGATTGCACTACAGACAAAGTGGGTAATTGCAACGAACTGAAAGGAGCATACTAACTGGGGATGATCTCGTCGTTAGTGCAGAGGAGGGTACTAAACTAATATGCAAGTTAATACCAATTGCAACAAACTAAGCAGCTCAATATAGTCCCCAGCTGCATATTAATTTGTCTCAATTGCAATGAACCCAATGTAACTGCTGTTGCCCTCTACAATTGTAACTAGTCATGAAAAGTAAAGACGAAATAAATTAAATAAAACACAAAGAAAGAAAGAGAGTACGGGTACACCACACACTAAAAAAAAAAAAGAAACAGTTTGGGGAATACCACCGGCTTGTTAAGGAGCGAATGTGATTATTATTATTGGTCAACATTATTAAAACAAAGAAGCGTCGTTTTACAGAAATATGAAACCAGTGTGTGGTGCTCCCCGTCACTTTGACTAAAATTAAGGTGAAACAAAAAAATAAAACAGGAGATAGACATACCATCATTTTTCAATTGTTCTGCTATTTCTTGCCATGTGGCATCCTTTTTATTGTCTTTATAACCACTGGCATCATAAACAACATTATATTTTTTGACTTTAATAAATAAATTCTCATTGATGTCCATTTTTTTTTTATTTCTGTGGTAATCTCTGCATGAGTGAGACAGTGACAGTCTGACAGCCACTACCTTTGACCTTATTTCTTATTGGTCCATTGCGACGCTAGCTTCATTTCGCGCCTCTCGCTTCGCTTGTGTTGTGCATTACTCCATTTAAATCAATAGTTTGAATTATTTTTTATTTGCTTGCTCGCGTCCAGTGTGCATAGTCCTTTAACATTTTTTTTTCACTTGTCACCCCATAAATGGAAGCCATAATTTCGTATCTGTTCACTGCAGTTTCACTGACACACCCACCATTTCAAACATAATTTCTCCAATTCTACAAGTATTAGAGTTATCGTCAACTGCTCATTTCAAAAGGTAAGAACTTGGACAAATTAGCTGCCATTTATGTATGTATTTAAAATGTTCTATACCTTACGGACTCTCTGTGACCCCCATTTCGCGCACCACTGAATTACACCCTTAATTTAGCTGATAACTTGCTTGACCTTTTTAATTGTTTTCAGCTGTTGAACAGTTGCAGAGTTCAAGTTACATATAAAATGTTCAGCTAACTTGAAATCTGCAACTGTTAAGAGTTGAAAACAATTAAAAAGGTCTAAGCAAATTATCAGTTCAATTAAAGGGTCTAGTTAAGTAATTGAGAGCTCAGT
This sequence comes from Acipenser ruthenus, assembly GCF_902713425.1. NCBI lineage: Eukaryota > Metazoa > Chordata > Actinopteri > Acipenseriformes > Acipenseridae > Acipenser > Acipenser ruthenus. The sequence continues at coordinate 15,550,201 of NC_081202.1, read as the reverse complement.
TGGAATGAAAACTAGCAGACACTGTGGGCATCCAGGACCATGAGAAACACTGCTGTAGACTAAAGACTTGTGGGATCACACTAACTGGAACAAATATGAAAAATCCCAAAATGTATTGACAACTTTTATGAAACTAAACTATTCATAACCAAAAATTATATAAAATGATTTGACATTTTTGGAAAAAAAAAAAGTGTCAAAACGTTTGCAACAATCATCCTTATTTAACTTAACGCAGGTCTATTTTATATATAAAAAAATAATAAATAAATAATTCCAATATGACTTTCCAGTGTCTCTCCTTTCAGCCTCTTCACAGGGCATTACATCTGCTTACAAGTGTATTCCATACAGTTGTGCGTTACAGAATTGCTGTGGAATCCTTTCAGCCATCTTCCACAGTTTCAATAACATATTTTATACACTCTATGAAATAAAGTTTTTGCTCCACTGTATAACTTTGCACACGACTACTGGTCATGATTGCCTTTGTATGGATGTACTGAGAAATGAAGCTTTTATAGGCTGTACATGAAATATGTATACAATCCTATAAACTAATGCATTTATTTTGTGTGTGAATTAAATAAATGAGGACAATACAAGTTTTGTTTATCTTCTAATGCAGCTTCATTAATTTTGGTGGTGTTTTAGGAAAATTTGATTATACATGTGAATTTGGTTTAAGAAAATGGGAAAATATCCTCATGCAATTCAGCCTTAGTATTTACTTCCGTGAATAAATACATTTCCATACGTAATTAAGTTAAAATATTTTAAATTTAAAACAATAATTAAGGTGTTAGGTTTCTTTATAAAAAATAAAAAAAAGATTTTGCAACGAAATATAACACTCCTAAAATATAATAGCTGGAATCACTCAGATTCGCCTCTAACCAACACGTCATCAGCAAGCGCATAAAAGCTCTGTGTGTTATTCTCTCATGTCGCTTCTTTTGTTTGGGCTGCTCAGTCAAGTGCTGGGCAGCCGAAACGGGAGTTGACCGCTTAGAGTTGGGAGGAAGGGCTACCCTCAGCCCCTAAAAATTTATAATATGTGAGTAGGGGTGTTTTCCTTACCCAAGTGCTAGGCGGTTCGTATTTAGTTCTGCTGGGTGCGTGGTCAGGCTTGACAGGCTGGGCTCTTTCCCCCGGCGTAGTCATGCTCCAGGGGACGGGCCGTGTGTCAGCTTTCATTTTTCAATATTTGGGAGGGTAGGTGGCATGCGCCACTGTGGGGTGCGTTAATCTTTATTATTTTTCATTCATGGTTTGGCGGCCTTGTCATTGGGGGGGGGGGGGGGGGGTGCAAATCTATTATTCACTCGGGCCCTGAGCGCCCATCACAGTTCATTAAACCATCTACAATTACAATCAATAACTCTCAACCATGGTGGATTCTCTGTGCTGAACTGTAAACTTGGTTGCTTTTCTGCAGGAGAATCCGCCTCTAACCAACACGTCATCAGCAAGCGCATAAAGGCTCTGTGTGTTATTCTCCCATGTCACTTCTTTTGTTTCGGCCTCCTCCACCCCAGCTACCACCTTGCAGTGTGCCTCGTCCCGGGTAGGGGAGATGGGGGGGTGGTGGCTCATAGCCACTTCCTAGCTGCAGCCCTGGGATGCATGTAACCGTTCATGTTTTTCCAGCTGGCCTTATGCAGGTAGACTTTGCGCACCCACAGATGAGGCCTCCGGCCAAATATATTATTCACTCGGGCCCTGAGCCCCCATCACAGTTCATTAAACCATCTACAATTGCAATCAATAAATCACATCCATGGCAGATTTTCCGTGCTGAATTATGAGGGATCTTGAGCTAGATGGTATTAGACCATCAGAAAACGCCATCATATCTGGTCATGCTTATTTAAATACTTAAAAGAAACCAAATTAAATGATAAATGATTTGACTAGAAGTCTTTTTCAGTGTCTTCAAAGACATTGAAAATAATTTCTAGTCTAAACGCTTGTAGTATTTCTAAATAATACAAACTCTATTGAGTGTTTGACAATTATGGATGATGCTTATGTATTTAAACCAATTTACATTGAGTCAACAGGGAATGGCAACATTCAAACATAACACAAGCCAGCACATTTAGGGTGTAATACAGGTATACAAATACACATACAATTCATGTATGAGTATGTGCAGTTCATCTTTATGCAAGTATTAAATGTTTTCAAAACATCGAACGTGTCTCCTTTATATCCCAGTCTATTGTTTTTTTATTTATTTATCTCACGAACAGAGCTTTGGAGTGTGCTGAAAAGTTGTTTCCAGGGTTCAGCCAACAAATCAGGACAATGGCATGTATATGTACTGTACTGTTAATCATAATGTCAAAAAGGAAGGCTGTTTGCCTTACTTTGTGTGGTTACATTTTAATCAAGTCATTCAAAAGAAAGAAAGAAAAATGTAGTATCTCTTACTTGAACTTTGCCTCCACTTCAGTGACAGATTTTTGATACTGTTCAGTTGTGACTTTATAGAACTGGGCACTCTGGAAAAGAAAACACAAGCAAAATGGATGAACATAAAAATGAAATCGTTTCCACTCAAAAGCCCCTTCACAAGCAGCTATCTATAGAATCAAATTAACGTCAGGAACAGGTTAGGGGGTTTAAATAAAATCAATAGGTGTGTGACTGGACAGCAGTATGAATTTGTATGCACGGGGGTAGGTCACTTTGAGATGATGAATGGCCCTCAATCAAACGGTCATCCTGAACACACTAACATCTGCTGTAATCTTATTTGGGCCGCAATTTATCTTTCTTTTACCTGATCAATATACAATGAAAATAACAGTTGTAAGGATCAATAGTCATTTTTGTATGGTTTTAGGGCTGAAAGCCTCATTTGTGACACAGAGACTATACTTTCGAGAAAGCAGATTTGCTCTTTTGATTGCAGATGAAATGATCAGTCAGGCTTGCTGTATGCTGTGGGTTTATAATTTAAAAGCTCTGCAATTTTATCAAGAAATCATTTGTCATCTTGGCTTAGATTTATAATTTTTTCTAGTATTACACTTTCACCTCAAATTACTCATTACCCTTTTTTCTTTCACCTCTATCTAATTCCTTAACCCCATAATGAAGCAAAAGCCTGTGATAGACATGTTCGGTAGCTTTTCTCAAAGGATTTCTCTTATTCACGAGCACCATGGCAAATATTTTTGTTTAGTGGAACCCAGAATAGCTACTGCAACTTAACTTGGTGAGAATGCTTCATTTAAGACATATGCTGGGGCTGCAATCTCCACTAAAAATGTACTCTGCACAATGGTGATCTGAACATGGACTTATTTGATCTCTTAATTTAATATGTACACAGTAGAATAAACTAGTATAACATTGTGAGGATTGTTTGTTAACATTATTGTTATTCTACTGCCGATAGAGCTGTGGGTTATGTATCGTGCATGCTGGTGAGCAAATGTATTTGATATATGATAGTATATTGATTTTTTTAGATTAGGGCACGTACCTTATGAAATTGCCATAGCTTTACATGTGGGACGTGTTTTGTTATAGCCATATGTTCGGTAATCTTCCAAGAGACGGGGTAATGCTAATGTTCAGTTTTTACTGATAAGAGTTAGGGACTAGAGAATAATAACAACAACAATAATAATAATAATAATAATAATAATAATAATAATAATGAGTAAACATAGAATAATGGAATATCGACAGTCTGTTTGTAAACAAAGACGGTATTCATGCAGGTTAAACAAAAACGTGTAAAGGAGAAGAAACATGTTTATTTTAAAATACATGAATGTTTATTGTAAATGGAATGAATGTTAAATGTTTGAGTATTTTTGTATTAAACCATTCCAGGTGTAACTGTTTATTGAATAATTGATCCTGTTAGGAGTAGGCAGGGCTGGGGCTCATTTAATGCTGTGTCTTTCCTGTGCTTGGGGCATTTTGGGTCATTCGTGATCTTGTCTTTGTGAACGTCAGTCGTCATTTTGTGTACAACTTGTTAGTCTGTGAGCATCAACTGTCATTTGTGTGAAGTATCCAGTGCCACAATAAATATTTATGCCTGTGAACACTACCAAGTTGCTTTTTCATGCATTCCAAAAACCTCTGTGTTCCTGAGGTGAATAATATGATTGTGGGTGGGGGTAAGCTCGGACCATCACCGCATTACAAACAATAATAAAAGAACAACTAAATATACTAGAGACATAAAAGTTTTCTGCATTCATTATTATTTTAGTCTGTATTCAATGTTATTCAAGTCAGATGTGTTTGTGGCACTCTAAGGGTCCAGACAGGTTTCATAACTTCCGTTTTATATCTGGTTTCATAGTGAACTACATCCTAATTGGAATCGAGTAGGAGTTACTCCATGCTAATTTACATCAAGATGGAAAAATATTCTTGTTACCTTACGAAGTTTTATATGCAGTATTCAGAGGCATACAATTATCATCTGGGAGAAGATCACATTCAGTGTCCGACATTCAAAGTCCTACCACTCATCACAGTGCAATTTATTTTCATAACCTAACACTGTGGTATGACATGACCCATTAGAATATTTGTTACACCCTTTCTCTACTTTTCCTTTTAAGTATTGCTCTTCTCTCCACATCAAATTGCAACCTTTAGTCCCCCAGGAGCATTTACTGGTATAAACTGCCATGTTCATTTTAAAATGGCAAGAGTAATTTAACCCGTCATGGATGTATGGACCTGGAAAGGCCAGAATGACCTTTACGATTTAACATTTGGATCCTCTTTATTTTGTATTTAAAACATACAAAGGTACTGGCTTAATTCAGGCACAAAAATGTCTTGCTCAGACACACATGTAGCACTATACTTAAACACAATACCCACCAACAAGTCTTAGGATATATAAATAAATGCAGAACAATTGGACTGAGGCATTTGATGTATGTTTTATACATTCAATGTGTTAGTCATGGCAAATTTTATCTGGGGATCCAAAAAAAAAAAAAAGCCAGTGCATTTAAATCACATCACATCACGATTAAGTCATGTGCGCATGCTCTGTGTCCGAACCGCAGTACCTGTCGTGGTCGCCCTGAGTCACTTAGCGTTTGTTTGTTTTATACATGTAACTGTTTTTTTTTAGAATTTATTTGCCCTTAACAATGTCTGATAAGAGCAATGGACTCGAAACGAAACCTAAGCTGTGAACTCTGTCACATGATGAGGGGCTTAACTTCAGGCGATCGTATTTCCAGCTCGGAGTACCGCATACACACACTGAATAAGTACATCATTGGAAAGCCCAGAGCCTGCACTTTTAAACAAGCCAGGTAGATGCCCGAGTAATATGTGCGTAACCACCGGGGCGCCGGTGCCCTGAAATCAACAGGCTGAGTGTAAAGAGTTAAATAAATATTTGCATGACTACAATATAACAGGTCATTTTTGTAAAAATATATTATCTGGCCAAAGAGTCAGGAACGTAAGCCCCACTATGGGAACATGTGCTTCGACTTACAACGCGACTTTCAGGAACCAATTGTGTCGTAAGTGCGAGGACTGCCTGTATAGTGTAAAAATAATTTTAATTATGGTACAAAACCATTGTAAAAATGTATTTTAAATTATTTTTTAATGGATTATAATAATATAAAACAGCCTTACTTGGAGAGCCACAATACATGATTCGACTGAAAATCATCATGTGTCTAACATTTGCTACAAGGAAATTACCAGTACTCACATGACTCATCCGTGAACTGGACGGAACAAGTCATGAGTGTCCCAGTTATTATGCATTTATTCATCATTGCAGATAGCAGAAATACACTAAGCGGAGGTAAAATTAATTCCTACCATGTGCTTCTGCATTGTTAGTAAACTGAAATGTATTTGAAGATGAGGCAATCATCTTTTCAGACATACCAAGATATTTAGTAAATCAACAGATCTGAGAGGAGTAAAATGTCCCCTACCTCACAGTCATTCATAGGTCTCAAGACTTGTTGGCTGGAGTGCATATAGAATGCCTGCAGGGAAAGCTAAGATGCCATCACCTGTCATCTCAAGTTTGAATGTATCGTTTGTTTCTTTGTTTCATTCCCCACCATTTAGCCATCATACTCCTTTTCTTTTTGGAGGAAGAGGCTTATTACTTCCTACTTACACAGCAATTGGATACAGGAAGACTCCAGATGGGAGTTTGAAAATGAAACCATCATTCTTATTTTTGTCTACAGTAGTGAGGGGATCATTTGAAAGAATCAAGCCATCAATGTTTTAGCCCCTCTTTGCAGAATTATCAACCCATGACTCACTGTTCGTGATTTCCAAAGCTCTACAGGATTTTGCAGAACCTACACTTAACAGTTAATTGAGGCAGATCACAGCAGGTTATTGATTACAGAATGATGTTTATTTTTAAAAAAACAACTTAAAGTTTTCAGTACTTTGCCAGAAAGGGTAAGTGAGAAAAGGGTATCTTAGCTGGCAATGTCATTTTATCTAAATATCTTTCTTATGAAATACACGATTTTTATTAACAAACATTTTTTACATTACCGAGGGTGTAGCAAATAGCATATTTAGCAGCTGCTTATTATAAACTTGAGTGCACTGCACTGTAAAACACGGCAACTAGACGCTGATACTGCAACCCTGCTTCTTAATTGGAGACAGACAGTCCAATCTGACAATGGGCCAAGTTATTAAGAAGTAATTTATCGTCTCAGATTGGATTCAGCATTTGTTTCTTGTGTTTCATTCTGCCATCATTTAGTCATTACACGCCTGTTCTTAATGGAAAAGGACACCTATTACCTTGCTTTTATCCGAGTGAAAAACAGAAGTCTACTGCTGGAAGCATTAGGGCTCAGTAATTTATAAATAAAAGAGAAACACATTAACTTCCACACTTAAGATGTGGAGGGGTGGAATTAGACAAATGGTAGGCAGGTATTTGCTTCCAAAATTGGAGGCTGATTTGAAGATTGTGTACGGTTAAGTTTAAAAAAAAAAAAAAAAAAGTCTGTAGAAGCAGTTTAATACTGTTAATAGCAAATGCTTTTAAAAATAGAGGGCCCTTTTCACAAACCTTACATCACACGAGCTATTTAAAGAATAATTGTATCTTTTTTATTCAACTGTTTTGATTGACCAAAAAAAACCCAAAAAAAAAGGGGGATTCAGTATGGGGTCCTTTTATTATTTATTTCTGGACATTTTTTCAGCAATGTATGATGTTCATGTGTAACAATCACAATGCTGTCTTAACAAACCTGTTCTTCCACCTTTTCATCTACCCACATCCCAGCACCACCGCCTGATTTGAGTACTTAACACAATCCTATTTTTAACACTTGTGTGTACAAATGTGATACCAAATGCATACAAATTCACAAAATGCATGTTTGTTTCTCCCCTCTGTAAACATTACAATTCTTGAAGTACTTCTGCAGTGCCTTAAGTGATGTCTGTAGCTGATGACAGATTGTCAATGTGGTCTGGAAAGATCTAGATCTGTATATTGGTAGGAACATGTACAACATTTTTTTTTGCTGCGTGATGCTCCATATACCGGATTATCAATGCAGTGTATGCCAACATTCAACAGTGTGTTTATGAAATCAAACGCTGCTGTGGTGGAAAAAAATAATCCCTAACCGAACTAAACTACGGCCAATATCATGTGTGTTCCACTGAGGCCTTTCATAAATCCCCTTGTACTTTATGTGGTTTTCATGGGATAAACTCAATCAAGAGCCCATAAACCATAACAGGAAAACTGACAGTATACATTTTGAATTGTATGCAGCCCATGATTGAGCATGATGGCTATACTCCTAAATTGAATGGGGAGTTGGATAGATGGATAGCTTTAAGCGTCTTTGTAATGTTCTGAGACCAAGCTTCTTTCAACAGACCACACAGGATTGGCAAGGCCCTTGTGGTAATTTTATGGTCTTGACGGTATTGATCTACAGCTATGCAAGGCATGAAGTTTAGGTCATGAAGGGCAAGGCAATGTTGCCTTCGTTGGGCGTGAAGATTCAGGGGCACCAAGGCAGTTCTTGGAGGCAAAAAGACAAAACAAAAATCCAACCCAAGGGCACCAAGCCGATTTCATACTCATTCATAAAACAACAAAAAAGAAATACAGTTATACATTATGTTGATGAAATTTTAATTCAAACAAAACACAAATTAATGTTTTCTGAGTGATTCACACAGTAATTGCTTCAAAAACTCAGTTGCACACCACTGACTAATCCATAGATTAGACTAGAGGCTTAGATACAGCCTTAGTGATACAACAGCACAAATAAGCGATGTCAGTGAAGGGAAAGTTTAATAAATAATAAAAAGATAGATTTGCAGGCAAACTGGCTGAAGATTTACCCATGGCTGGAGTTTAATAACGATAGTGGTCAAATGAGTTGTTCGGTCTGCAGTGTCTCGATTCAGGAAAAAAAAAAAACGGTGTGCTGTTTTTAAGCATACACATTCTATCCCCTTTTGTGAAAGCACACGTTTTACTAGTTAAAAAGAAGAACTACGTAAGACAGTGAGAATGTATTACACAAAAATAAATGAAAACAGAGAGCTGCTACTTGAACCATTTCATAGACACTTGCTCAATTTTTTTTTGGTGTAAGAATTTTAGCAAAACTAATATTTATCTACCTATTTTGTGTTCTTTTTTAGCGTTGGCGTTTTGGGGAGAATAACAACAAATTACAAAACAGCAACGGTCATTAAAATGTCTTTATAACAATTAGCAATTTATATACACTGAAGACATGAAAGGAGTCAGAATGTGTATTGCACAGTTGCATTTTAAAGTATTGCAATTTTAAGCCTGTTCTATCACAATTGTTTCATTCTGTCTACTCTTGTCCTTTGTGCAGTACTGTACTTGACAACTGTAGGTTCACATTATTATTCTTGTTGTCGGGGATGAATTTTTCTGCACCCATTGCTTACCTGAACAGTAGGTAAATCCTGCCGCTTTAAACAGCTCTTCTTCCTTCTTTCTTTTTAAATGTTTTTGAGTTTGCATGGGGCTCACAGATGAAAAAAAATCAGTGATTGAAAATTGCTGGAAGCACGGTCATACTGAGCTCAGTCTAACAGCATCCCTCCCTCTGTTTACCCATCATTAACCAGTGATACAGTAAGTCCTTCTCATGGCTTAGTGCTGGGAGGTGCACAATAAAAAGAATGGCAACAACAATACATTATGATAATGACTAATTTTGCTTTGCGGTTATTTCGTGCCCTGGCAATGGCCAAAAGTTTTGCGTCACCTAGAATTTTAGGATTGAGATATAATTAAAAAAAATAAATAACTAAAATTAAAATATATATATAATTTAGATATTTTATTCATCATGTAATCAAAATAAACTACAAAATTATATTGCAAAATTCAACAGTATTTCATGTTACATTTAGACATGTTACATTTTTCAATTTTTGTCAGTTTTTTGCCAAGTATTATTATTATTATTATTATTATTTATTTTTTTGCAGACGCCCTTATCCAAGTACATGTGAAAGCTACAAAGCGCTATGTAACTCAATATGTTAAAGTAACATTATTCAGCGGGTTTCATTCAACTTCATTCCAAAAGGTGATTCTAAACGTTTGGCCATAACTCTACGTGGAAAACAGTAATGTTTATTTCAACAGGACTGGGACTTAACGGGGTTCAGGGCCAAGTATGTAGAGAGGTCATCAGCAAACCCAGAGACTGATGCCATAATTAGATACAATAGTGAATGTTTTTGTTTGTTTTTTTAATTAAAAAGAGATTGAAAAAGGAAAAGATATTTGAGTCAAGAAAGAATGGTCCCTCAATCAACTTGGCCTATAAAGTTTTCTTCAGAAAATACAAAAACAGACAAATAGTTTAAAAAAAACCACACATTTCTCACAGAATGTAAGTAAAAAGCAGCCCTAAACTACTTTTTAATTCTTATTTAGAACCCCCAGGCAATCACTGCCATGGCATAGCACTCTATCCTCAGCATACTATAAAAGGATACAGGTTGAGATCATTAAATTAGTCCATGGATTGATTGTTCCTAATAATTTCAACCAATGAGATTAGAATGCAAGTACATTCCAGGAATGAAGCACCTCTGTAGTGAATAGTTTAGTTTAATTGGATTTCTCTTAAAACCCTGACACATCACAACAGTGAAATTCTATTTACTGCATGAAGCGGGATGAATAATACCATATAATACACGCTGCCACTGACTCACAGCACTGTGATCCAAGCTCACATAGAGGTTAGTAATCCTTGACATCCAAGATAATATATAACAGTAGATTTACCTGGGGGGTGGAAAAATACATGCAATATAACAAGGTGCGATATGTGTGTGTGTGTGTGTGTGTGTGTTGTTTGGGGGTTTGTATGGCAACTACAGGGTTGCATGCTATTTTGTTTAGAAAAAGAATTGTCACTCATTTTGTACAAAATATCTCCATGTCAGGGAAGCAGAGTACTCCACTTGCTGTCTAACCACTGGACCACACAGCCTCCTACATCAGGTATTTTTATAGAAAGAACATAAGAACATAAGAAAGATTACAAACGAGAGGAGGCCATTCAGCCCATCTTGCTCGTTTGGTTGTTAGTAGCTTATTGATCCCAAAGCCATTCATTCTCTTGTTTTTAGTGGGGAAACCCAGTTATGTATGTTAGATTTTATTTTCAAATGATTTACCATTCATGACGGGGACTATCAGAACCTCCAATATAGTTCCAAACCTTTTGGCAAACCCATGGATTTCATTAACAATGAAGAAACATTTCTCATAATATGGGTAAAAGCAGAGTATTTGGAAGAGCTACTTCTACTTTGTAAGCCAGACACCATCAACTGTAATCATGTCAGACAAAGCAATGAACAGCTTCTGCAACACAAACAATCTAGCCAGTCTTGTGGCCTCCATACACTCTGTTCTTTCATTTACTGCAAGACTGATGAGACACTACATTAAACTGCCGTCAACTACCCTTGGTCTGGTTGTCCATCTAGATCAAATGCTAGGTGGTTGTAAAGTCACTTGGAGGCAAAATAACAATGGTGGATAAAAGGTATTAATGTCACAGAACACGGAAAGTTAGGTAGTTAGGTAGGTACGTACAGTAGAGTTGTCTCTTGCTTCTTGTCATAACTTTCACTGTGACCTGACACCACAAGGGCTCTGTGGCACTCTGAATGTTAGAAGCATTTTTGAAAATAAAACAATACAAAGAAGCTCACCCTGTCCTCCAGTCTGGCTAATTGTTCTTTATAATATGCATCCTGCTTCCTCAGATCTCGATCCTTCTCCTCCAGTTGTTTGGCCTGCAGTAGAGAAAATATATTATATATATATATATATATATATATATATATATATATATATATATATATATATATATATATATATATATATATATATATATATATATATATATATTATAAAGTGACTATGTAAAACAAAGAAATCTATTAAAAACAAATCTTAAAAAAAGAGGATTATAGAGACGGAGTTAAGAAAAGTGGATAAACTAAAAAGAGATGATCTACTAAATTATAAAAATAGAGATAAAAAGGTCAAAAAAGAGTCCCATTAATAATGACTTACTCTAAACTTTTGCCCAATATTTCTAAAATAGTTTGGAAACACTTGTGGATTCTACATAATTCCGAAAAATTTTAAAAAGTATTTCTTAAGGCCCCAGTTGTAGCATTCAAAAGAGAAGCTAATTTAGGTGATATTTTAGTTCACAGTAAACATAAAAGAATAATTGACAAAATAGGTTCTACGAACATGTGCACTAGTAGATGTAAAGTGTGTAAATACAGACAAAAGTAAAAATATAATTAAACATAAGAACACCACATATCCACTAAAAACTAATACCTACTGTAAAAATAGCAATGTTGTTTATGGAATAGCCTGTGAAAAATGTGATGAAATCAAATAAGTTGGAGAGACTGGAACTACTTTATATGAAAGAATTCAGAACCATCTTTCATTAATTAGAAATAAAAAAATGAACGAACCAATAGTACAGCACTTCACCAGTCAGGGACATGACATAAATGATGTAAAGTTTGTAGTATTAGAACAGCTCAAATTAGACAATGCGACATATAGAAGAATAAAAGAAAGTAAATGGATAAATAGACTGAACACGATTATGCCAGCGGGACTCAAAAGAAAAGAAAAGAATGAACTAATTAACTTCAATAAATATATAACATTTAAATAAATAAACAAAATTCATTCAACAGTTGTGCATACTGATGCGCTGAGGAGGCCAAATCTAGACTGATCCTCAGAGCCAGCATTGCATGATATAATAAAAATATAAGTTTATGTAAAGTGGTGTTAATTAGAATTAATACAGATTCAAAAGACAGAAGTAAAAATGATGTCACAATATATAGAACACCATTACATCATGTAAGAATAAATCATGGATTTGAATGTAAACAACAACAAGTAGTTGTCATGCCGTCAAAAACCTATAAATATCTCCAATGTTTTGATTCAAACAGGCTCCCTTGAGAAAGATATGTACAACATATCGAAACGTTGGGCAGCTGGCTCTTTGAGCCAATATATATATTATATATTATATATATATATTATATATATATATATATATATATATATATGTTCATTTAAGATATCCTTCTCAGTATGACATTGCAAAATCTGTATGGAATACGACAGGTACACGATACAGGAATAAAACATTGGGAAATATTATTTTCGACATTTTCTTTGTTATATGCAGTGTATGGTGGTTCTTTCATCATTCTGGTCTCAGGCAAATTGATCTATTCTTTCCCGGCTATCATTAATAAATAAGGAGAGGTCAAAGCAACAATATAAAATGCTGCAAATAACTCAAAGTATTTCACCTCTAGCTTACAGCTGAATACCAGTCCATGTTGGTAGACTGGTGACCAAAAGTAATGTCCATCTGAAGGCTGTACAGCAGCACAAGAGACACTTTGGGCCTGAAGATGCCAGTTTCCAGGCAACCATATTATATAAAAAAAAAAAAAAAAAAAAAACACTACAGGAGCCTGGTGGCTGAATTGTATTCGCCACTTGATTGAGGAAGGGCCTTCTAGAGTAGACTGGAAACACACTTACTGAACAATGTAGAACAACGTAAAGTATGTTTGCATTGTGGCTACCTGTGACTTATGGGGCTAGTGCTGTCATTCAGCATGTTAAAACTAGTAAGGAAATTGAATTCCACTAATTTTATTATTTAGGGATGTGATTATTAAACTTATACTCCTATTATCTGGTACGGTACCAAAACATGAAAAGTACAGCAAACAGTTTTTCTATTATATCTTAACACATGGTTTTCAATACTATCAATAATGGGTGTAGTTTAGGAAGGCTACAAAATCGGCAGCATTTTGCACATTTGAAATGAAAACATGTATTTTTAGTGTCATACAGTACTTTTACAGCATATCAAAATCCTTATGACAATACAAGAAATCGAAGAAACTGGATAATGCTAAATAAATGTGTATAGCTGCATGCTGAAAAAGGACTAACTTAATTTGCTAATACTTTAAGTTTCTATTCTAGTCTTGCGCAATCTATGAATTCTTAACAAAATTAATTAAAATATTTCTTCTGTCCTTACCTTTGTTTCAGTTTCCTGAAGCATGCAAGCAAAGAGATAAAAGTTATTAATCCTATACAAATACATGCTCAGGCTTTGCACACAGATATTGACTCCACCAGCTAGCTTATATTGTATAACAGATTTAGTTACTACAGGAGCTCAAGGGCATGTCATTTATTTTTTATTTCAATGACTACAGAGAAGCTGGGGTTGCATTATGGAAGTAAACCTACCTGACTTCAGTTTAATTCGCTTGATAATAAAAACAGACATTTTTATTAAAAATACCTATAAATATGCAGATTAAATAATCACAGACTGATTTAGTCTGGCTATCGACATGCTATATTGCAATTTTCTTTTCAATATTTGGTGAAAAATGTGGGCTACTCTGTTTACAGTTCATAAAGAAATAAGCAAATAGACATTACATTTCATTAGTAAGCAGGGTTTCCTGTGTAGCAGAATTAAACTACAAGCCTACAAAACATTAACTCTATCTATAAAGTCCATAGTTAACTTTGGAAATACATTTATAACAAACCGTGTCATAAGACAGTCTTCATGGGATTCCTGGAATCTGATGCAAATATATTTGTTTCTTGCATTAAATTAGCGAGTTTAAAGCACTAAATGAATACAAAATATTAAAAGAAAACCTTTGCAACTATTCTTGAAAGATCATAATTAAATCCTCCTTTTAAAGTTGTTGGCTTTTCTCCAGATACAATAACCAAAAAATAACTCATTACAAAACTGACCCCACTGAAGAGGTGCAGTAATCAAGGTTCTGCTGATGACAACTTCTAGCAATCAGTCAATAAGCTTTTCAATGGCACCACCTTCCCTATTTACAGAGATTGCAACACTACTGTGACCTTGACAGCTTTACTGAATTGTGGTGTTCCATAACAGCTCTGATTGCCTGTTAAGAAACCTTTTACAATAAAACAAAGATTACGGAGACCCTCATGTTGTACCCATTCAATAAATAGCATCCACTGACTACAATATTAGGCTTTTACGCTCCACCTTTGTAAGGTCCTAAGAATATTTCTGCTTTATAGGTGACCCTACAAGCACTGAGGCGATATTAACATGGTGGCTCTTCATAATTTTCAGGTAGCTTTCTGTTTAAATTCATTCATGTTTTCACTTCAGGGTGCCAATGCCAGCACAGCAGAATTTTTTACATTAAAAACGCAGAGCTTCTCTGCTCCCCTCAGGTCTGACTCTCTGAATCTGCATGTGATTGAGCTCATCTTCTCCCCTCTGCCCCACCCCCTGTGAGTGTTTACTGATGGGATTGCATCTGTGCAGGAGTCTTCAAAGTAACAGAGCAAGTTAAGAGCGTTGTGCTAGAATTACAAATACTGTATTGAGCTACAATGCCTTCCGATGTTTGGCAATTATTTCCTAAAGGAAAACGACAAGAAAAGTAAAGCAAAGAAAGTAATGTTTGGGATACTCCGGTAACACAACTAATTTGCGTGACCATTTAGTGAGATGGCATCCTACAGTAATGCTGGGCAGATTATAAGCAAGTGCCAGTTGTCACTTAAATTAAAACATAATGTGGACACTCCTGTTCCTTAACACAATTAAAATATAAGCCATAGACAACACTCTTGTTACTAAACTGCTGTGGACAGTGATCACTTTTTTTAATTAGTTTTTTTTTTTTTCTCTCTTGATTGGTTGTTACTCTGACTTGTTATGGATTTAAGCAACTTTTTGGTTCAAATTAAAACAAATAAGGTAATAATAATAATAATAATATATTTAACTAATATATGTATAAACTGATGTAATCAATGTAATATGCATAATAGTTTTACTAGCAATGTTACACAGTAATCCACAGCTCCACGACTGCGTTTTTTTCTTCTTTCCTTTCAGAATGATATCAATAGCGACGAATTAGGCATCATCCCACCCTTAGTAAACTTGATGGTAAAATTGTATTGATGGTTTGCAGAACAAGATCTTACTGAATATCAATTAGCTAGAACAGAATAATTAACAGCTGCAGTGTTTTTAATTAGCTGGATGCCACAGCTTAGTTGTAAATGTGAAATTATCCTGCAGGGTTCACTGCTTCCCAAAACTTCCCAAAGTCACCCAGAAATAAAACATGTGTGTACATTTATGTATACAAAACATATACAGTTAATGGTCAGCTGGTAATACTGAACAGGCTTTAAATTACTCATTTGCTTTACTATTCTATATAGAGATGTCCAAAGCCCAGTACTGACAAAGCTTGATAAGTTTGGCATACTGTAATCTACAAACAAAGGAAGCCTGTGGACATGAAATATGTATTATAAAAGCAGGGTTGATGTTAGCGGAACCTGTGGAGTCTGTTAGTGGAGCCTTCTGAGCGAGCTAGTATAACGAATTAATGATATTTATACACTGGGGAATGAGAGGAAAACACAATAGTTTCCAAAACTGTTGCTCGAAAACAAAGTTGGTGTAAATGGTAGTTTTTTTTAATTTCTTTTTTTTACCTTCAATGCTTACATTAATATGTATTGGTATAAGCATGCTTTATGACATACAGAGCTTAAAAGTGTCCCTTTTGCTGATTACAAAATGCTATGTTCTGTCGCTCAGGTTAGATTAAACATAGGAAAAAACATGTCTCTAACATATCACAATAGTTTTAATGAACCCACAATTAGACAATTTAATAGATTGGAAACAGAGTAGTAACAGAGCAGAAGAAACCTTAAAGAGGTTTGGATGGAATCAGTTTTACTATATTAGTATACATTTGCGTACTTCCATTACTGGGTAGTGCAGACATTACAATGCCTGCATAAGGACTGCAAGTCCTTCTGTTGAAAAGTTGAAAATAAAATCACAATGCATTTTGACTAACTGAAGGCTAGGTTTATATTAACATCCTGAGCAGAACTAAGCAATTCAGTACCTTAATCCGATACTATAGCTTTTTAAAATCAGAATAAAACTCATCCAGCCAAAAGTGATTAACAATTACAGTATTCTTACATTCTGTCGGACGAATAAAGGTTTGCCTTTGGTATAAAGAGCCATCCAATCATAGAGTATCACAAAACCTCCATCAGATATTGCACAGTTGTCAGACTATTTTTAGGGTCATAATAGAGTCAAAAAACAGCCCCCTTTGGTTCAAGGTGGGGATGAACAAAATTTTGTTGAGGATTACATTACTTTTGCCAAGATTTCCATTTGCTATTCATAATTTAATTTGTAGATTTCAGCAGTGGAAGATTAGCAGATGTATGCTGGAAATGTGCAAATCCCTTTAAAAGTTATAATTTTTGAACAAGCCCCTTCTGTATTCCGGTCACAGAAACTCAGAAATTCTGCACAGTTGCATAATTTTTAGATCGAATGCTGTAATGTAATTTACTGTAAAAATGTGCTGTGTTTATGTAATACAGCTGCCATCTTAATTAACATAAGTTTATTTTAAATTTCTTGATCTGTTGGCACAAGCAATCTGACAAAAAAAAGTAACCAATACTAAATATGAACGTCCTTCTATTTACATCTGTAAAGATAGCAGTACTATATTAATGTGTTGTAGTCGTCTGTGATCATAGGAAAAAAATACATTTACCAGAACATTTGCCTTTGATAACACAATTACGTTGATGCAGTACATCAGACATTTCCCTAAAAGGCTTAATAACCGTGAGAGAATTAAGGTAAATTAGTATTGGCCACATATGGATGATACTGGGAAGGTCAGTTTTGCTACAACAATATTCTTGACTGATCTGCAAAAGGTCAATAAGGTCTTTGAGCTATTCAGGGAATTAGTCAAAAATATAGAAAATGAAAAATTACTGTGTTTAAGCCAAACGGTACACAGCTTTATCAGCGTTATAAATGGAGATTAAATTAATTTTAAAACACAACTGATTATTTTCGTTTCAAAAGTGATTCACTCATTTTGTCTGATCACAGGCCAGACTGTCACAGAACAGCAGACCACTGACAGTGACACTGAAATCTTTTCAGAGATGATAAATTACAAACATTACAATAATGTACAGTAGACATAAGGATTTATAAGATGGTATTGTATAAATCAGATAAGACAACTTCAGCAATGAATATGGAAAAAATAAACATTTCTTTACTCACCATTAAACCATGTCAGTGGTACAAATTTTCTGATGCAGTAAAGTTCAGATAGTTATTTGTAATCCAGAAATACAGGTTTATTTTCCAATATGGTAATGCCATAACAACTATTTACATGTTTTGCATCTTGATGATGCACACACAATAATTAAAGTCTCTATATAATTTTAAAAGTGAGTGCTGATATTATGACTAGGTTTCTGTCAAAAATAGTAACGTAACTGAAATACTGTAACTTACTTACTCGTTAGGTAAGCAAGGAAATTAAGAAACAGACAATCCACAGTCCACAAAACGATTTCCTCAGAGGGGGCGTTCAATAGCAGTTGTTTTGTTCCCGCCTGTGTTGTTCTAGGTGACACAAATTTTTCACCAGCACGATAATTGCTGGATGAAATCAGCTTTTCTGATAACGACAATCTTAAAAATTGCATCATAACCTCTTCTTGACCCCTTTTCAATCCACTCTTATCCACATGATCACTGCAGCTAGTTATATCCATTTTCATTACTATATACTGTACTCAAGACGCACTTTCGCAACAGCCTTGACTTGAAGGCGAGCTGTATTTTTCATACATCTTATTTTCATTACAAAAAAAACAAAAAAACAAAACAAAACAAAAAAAAAACCTTGCCTTATATTTGGGCTAATACGGGGAGATATATATATATATATATATATATATATATATATATATATATATATATATATATATATATATATATATATATACACAGTGCCTTGCAAAAGTATTTAGACCCCTGACCAATTCTCTCATATTACTGAATTACAAATGGTACATTGAAATTTCGTTCTGTTTGATATTTTATTTTAAAACACTGAAACTCAAAATCAATTATTGTAAGGTGACATTAGTTTTATGTTGGGAAATATTTTTAAGAAAAATAAAAAACTGAACTATCTTGCTTGCATAAGTATGCAACCCCTGTGCTGTGGAAGCTCCCAGTTTACACCGATGAAAGAAATTGCCCTAACGAGGACACAATTACCTTACCATTGGCCTCTACCTGTGAACCATTAAAGTTGCTGTCACATTTTCTGGATAAAAAACCCACTGTTGAAGGATCATTGGTCAGGCTGTGAATCTGAAGGAAAATGAAGACCAAAGAGCATTCTACAGAAGCCAGAGATAAAGTAATACAAATGCATAGATTAGGGAAAGGGTACAAAATAATATCCAAGTGTTTGGATATCCCAGGGAGCACAGTTGGATCAATAATAAGGAAGTGGAAGCTGCATCACACCACCCAGGCACTGCCACGAAAAGGCCGTCCCTCAAAAGTCAGCGCTCAAACAAGAAAGAGACTTGTGAGAGAAGCCACAGAGAGGCCAACAATCACTTTGAAGGAGCTACAGAGTTCAGTGGCTGGGAGTGGAGTAATGCTGCACCAGTCAACCATATCAAGAGCTCTGCATAACACTGGCCTGTATGGGAGGGTGGCAAGAAAGAAACTGTTACTCAAAAAGTACCATCTGAAAGCACGTCTGGAGTTTGCCAGAAAGCATGAGAGTGACCCAGCTGCGATGTGGGAAAAGGTTTTGTGGTCAGATGAGACCAAGTTAGAGCTTTTTGGCCAAAACTCAAAGCGCCATGTGTGGCGCAAACCTAACACTGCCCATGCCTCAAGACACACCATCCCTACAGTGAAGTATGGTGGTGGCAGCATCATGCTGTGGGGATGCTTCTCATCAGCAGGGACTGGGCATCTTGTTAAAATTGAAGGAAGAATGGATGGAGCAAAATACAGGGAAATACTGCAAGAGAACCTGCTTCAGTCCGCTAAAAACTGAAGCTTGGGAGGAAATTCACCTTTCAGCAGGACAATGATCCCAAGCACAAGGCCAAAGCAACATTGGAGTGGCTCAAGAACAAAAAGGTGAATGTCCTACAGTGGCCCAGTCAGTCCTGATCTCAATCCCATTGAGAATCTGTGGCACAATTTGAAAATTGCGGTCCACAAGCGTTGTCCAACCAACCTGAACAACCTGGAGCAAATCTGCCAAGAACAATAGGCCAAAATCACTCCGACACTGTGTGCAAAGCTGGTACATACTTACCCCAAAAGACTTAAAGCTGTTATTGCAGCGAAAGGTGGCTCTACCAAATATTAATGTGTGGGGGTTGAATACTTATGCAATCAAGATATTTCAGTTTTTTATTTTTCTTAAAAATATTTCCCAACATAAAACCAACGTCACCTTGCAATAATTGATTTTGAGTTTCAGTGTTTTAAAATAAAATATCAAACAGAACGAAATTTCAATGTACCATTTTCAATTCAGTAATATGAGAGAATTGGTCAGGGGTCTGAATACTTTGGCAAGGCACTGTATATATATGTGTGTATGTGTTCATGGTGGTTTCCTATAAAAACAAAACAAAAAAAACCAACGTTTGACATGCACTGAAGGTACCGCACGTGACTTCAGCCTGACTCGTTGCTTGCTTCTCAATCCCATGCTATATTCAAGTAAGTCGTCCTCCAGATAATCATTGTTGAGAAAGTGCGCGCCACAAAACAGAATTCTTTTGGTGAACGGATTTCACAGTGAAGTCCTCTCTTTTGACTTGTACAAACTGCACCCAGGAGCGAAAAATACATCACTCTTTCTCCCTGGAAAGTCATGAACCCGATGCCCTGACAGGCTGGAGTTCATGCAACCCCCGCACACGTATTCATCATATTATTATTTATTTATTTATTTATTTATTTTTCTGTTATTTATTTATGTGTTTTTGGTAGGTGTGGTCCGTGATCCACATTAATCACATTTTAATGGCTTATAAAATGTTTTTTAAAATAATAATGCTAATATTCTTAATAAACACTGCTGCATCCATTTCAGTGATAAAACAAAAAAAACCTGCAAGATACACTTTAAGTAACATTTTCCAGTAGAAATTTCTAATATATAACCCTTTGGGCTTTAACAACTCTATAATTAAGAAAAAAAATGGCTTAATCATGTGTGGTACAATTGTTGAAGTTACACTACAGAACAGTGCTTTCTTTAATTGCCTTATTTGTACCAGTTTTTCAGTTGAGATTTACACCATGCCAATTGTTGCTTTTGTTCTGCTGATAAAACAGTTTCAGGAAGAACTATACAACTTGAAAATTACCTTACACATACATAAAATTATTAGTAAATAACACATTTCTAAAAAGGAAGCATTAAATTAGTATAATGAGGGTCTCAGAGAGAATTCAGGTCTATAAGATTTGAATTTCATGTTGTTACTGTTGCCTTTGCTTTACTTAATATCTCTGTTACTTCATGTTTATGCTATCATTACCAAGCCCCCCCTCCTCAAAGTTTTGCTGAAAGGTTTCTGTTTGAGGACTATAAGGTTGCCTAGCTTAGTTTAGATTCAGAGTAACCATGCATTAAAACATGTCTCTCTCTCTCCCCCCCCCCCCCCCCCTTCGCAGTTTTAAATTGACTGTCAAAAGCAGCTTTTCTGACACCTGTATCTAACCATCAATCCACTTCTGCTATGTTTCAAGGTGTATTGGCAGCAGTCAGTGCCAATTAAGAACCTAGATAAGCACCCCCTCTCTTCCAGGTTATGGCACTGCCAATTAGAGCACCTGCTTGACTTCTTTTTGGGTCAGGCCAACAGAAAGGAGCAAACCCCACACACATCAGTTGAATCCAAATTTCAATGATTTCAAATGATATTGACAGGGATTTTATTTAAATAAATATTTAGTGTTAAAAGAGCAATTTGGTATGGGTCTGAAATATCAGTTACAGTAGTAACAAATGCATTTCTTACATCTACTAGAGTAAGAGTGTTGCAGGGGAAAAGGTTAATGGTTACACTCTGGTGTACCAATTGTTCTTAGGGAGAATACATGTTAGAGATTTATAGAGGGCACAACTTATTAGTTTTAAAAATGTCCAGATAACAGTTAAGATAACGGCAATGTTTAAGAAATCAACGTCAGTATTTTATACCTTCTGCCATGTCACAGTATAAATGGATATATGCGCAGACTAGTGAAATGATAAGGCTTGTATTTGAACTGAACTTTATGAAAGACTGATCACTAGTAGGGCAGCAGTGTGGAGTAGTGGTTAGGGCTCTGGACTCTTGACCGCAGGGTTGTGAGTTCAATCCCCAGTGGAGGACCCTGCTGTTGTACCCTTGAGCAAGGTACTTTACCTAGATTGCTCCAGTAAAAACCCAACTGTGTAAATGGGTAATTGTATGTAAAATAATGTGATATCTGTATAATGTGAAATAATGTATAATGTGATATCTTGTAACAATTGTAAGTCGCCCTGGATAAGGGCGTCTGCTAAGAAATAAATAATAGTAGGAGTTGGTTTGCCTAGCTTGAGCACAAAAGTTGTTATTTTAAAAGAGAGAAAGTCTATTATAGAGCCCATGTCAAAGACTCTCAACCTAAATGGCTTTCAATGTGCACCCCTACTGAGGAGAGTGCTGTTCAAGTTGAATTTATGCTTCTGAACACCTGAGTATTTTAAAGCTACAACAATGCACTGGAAAATTACCACTTAAAATTCATACATCTGTTTCAATTTTTTTTTTGCAGCTCCCCCACCACCCACATCAGAAGTAATTGTCTTCATGCAAACTAAAATGCAAACTATACAGTAGCCTATTACTTTAAGTTATTTGGCAGGATTCTTATTTATGTTTGCTCAAAAGGCTCTGAAGAAGCCTGTACTATTATAAATTATTCATATTGATTTATGCAACTTTTTCTGCAAGCAATTTTAACTTTTTATATCAATTCCTAATATTAAAAGGTTCCCCAATACATGGGTCTACATCACACTATAATCACTTCCAGTAAAGCAATACTTGTAATGAGACTGGCCAAGGTTATAAATGTATGTATAATGCAATTCCCCTATTTTAGACACTGATTTTAATATCAGGTTGTGCTGGCTGTTGCTGTAGGTTTCCACTGCCACTAGAAAATAACTATAATAGTTAATACAATCTATAGCATATGAACAACAATTTACCTCTAATAGGAACTTTAGTAAGAACAGACCATTACATTATTAAATTGACTTGGATATAATGAAAGAATAGTATGTAGAAAATGTCTACTGTAACCAAAAACTTTTATGCTGCACTGTGGACAATTTATTAAAATAATAATAAAAAACAAAACAAAACAAAAAAAACATTTATGTGCTGCTTACTGAAAAAACAAAACACAAATACAAAACACAAATACTTGGGACAGTTGTTGAAAGACATGTTTTGCTTGTAAGACCTTTAACTACATTAAAAAAAATAAGGTGCCAACCCCTTACCAAGTTTTATAAACTATTTTAAAACGGAAATGCATCTAAAAATCACCATGGTTTAGATCGGTGGTTCCCAACCTTTTTTCCTTGGAGCCCCCCCTACTTGTATCTAAGAAAAGCTGAGCCCCCCCCCTGCCCCCCCCCCACACACACACCAAAAGAATAAAGTGATTCATTCCAAATCTTTATTGGCAAAAATTTACATGAATTATAATTTTTCTTTCCTTTTCTCTTTGGTTCGCCCTGGTTATCTTTGTGTATAATTAACTGTAGGCCTATACACACACATTGTTACCAAAAGAATAATAATGATTCATTATCAGCGTAATAAGTGATTAACAGGACCTATATAGCTCTGTCCTAGATTGTTGCATACACACATGCACATCATGTGAACACTGGTTTTGACACAGCTATAAATGTATGTGTTATAAAAATAACAATAACTAACAATAACAAAACAGTAACTTACAATCAATAACTTTTTCCTTCCTTAAAAAACTAATGGCCACCTTGGGCCTGCATACCTCTGACCAGGGATGGGATGTCAGGTGTGATGCTAGTGACAGCCAGCCTAAAGTCCTGGTGGACATCGAGCCTGTTACGGGCTTTTGTTTTTATTGTTACAAGCGCGCTGAAGGCCGTCTCAGACAGGTACGTGGTGCTGAATGGTAGAATAACCCTTGTAGCCACGTGTTTGGCCAGTCTGGGTGCAACAGCGTGTCCTTTGACAATCCAAAACTTTTTGTATCCGTTCTCGTGGAAATATTTCTTTGACACAGAATCGGCTTGAAGGTCAGCAAGCTCATCTTCACAGCAGAGGTATTCCACGTCCTCGACACTGCAAACGTAAGGGTCCATCACCCACGATTCCTTTGATAAGTATTCATCAACATCGGCAAAACTGGATTTAATTTCCTCCCGAAGCATGTTCATGTGCCGGGTAAATTCAGTGCGTAAAGACGCAGGCACAGTGCCACCAGACTGTTTCATCAGCAGTGGAAATTGTTGTAGCTCCCCTTTTGACATTTTTCCAACTCTGTACTCCAGTTTCCGCACAAAAGTGTCGAGTGTCTTTGCACGGCATGACGTTTGATTCAGGACCCTGCATCCGCTTGTTTGTCTCATTGTAGAGAGTGAATGTATCCGCTAGGTATGCCGTTTTGATCCAAAACGCATCAGTCAGCTGTTCGCACAGTGGTCGATTGTGATCTTGCAAGAATTCCTTTATTTTTTCCTGCAGTTCCATAAAACGCACAAGCACTTGTCCACGCGACAACCAGCGTACCTCTGTGTGTAACAGCAGTGTTTGATGCGCTTCATCCTCACACAGCTGGGCAAACAGTCTCTTGTTAGTAGTGCGAGCCTTAATGAAGTTTACAACTTTAACAACAGTTGCCAGGGTGTTACTAAAGTCTTCCGAAAGTTTTTTACTGGCCAATGCTTGGCGATGTAGCATGCAGTGGAAAATTGCGCACCCCGCGGCTTTTTCCTTTAATCGGCTGTTAAATCCCTTGTTTTTGCCCATCAACGCTGCAGCCCCATCAGTGCAGCATGCAACAATATTCTCGTAGGGCAGATTGTTGGACGAGAGATAAGAGTCCATAGCTATAAAAATATCTTGGCCTGTTGTTGTTGTGGCTATTGGTAGACATAAGAATGTCTTGTTTCAAGTCATCACCATCAATATATTGCACATAAACGATGAGCACGGATTCGTCTGACACTGTTGTTGTTTCATCCAACTGAATGGCAAAGGGAACATTCCTAAGCTTCTTGTGCAGCTGGTTTTGACAATCTCCAGCCATTTTATCAATTCTGTCTTTGACAGTGTTGTCAGAGAGTGGGATGGTTCTCACTTTATCCACCACCTGTGGGCCACACAGCCTCTCTACAACTTTCAGGCAGGCGGGTTTGATTAGCTGCTCTCCAATATTGTGCGGCTTTTTAGCCTTGGCAATTATAATAGCAAACACTCAAATGACGCCTCCGTGGCTCTGTGTAAATCACTGCCTGCTCTTTCAAATGCTTTTCTGATGTCTGTGGATCTTTTTGATAGTGCCAACTGCTTCTTCCTCTCAAAAAAATCCTGACCTTCACCAATAGTCTCCTGGTGTTTTGTTTCCTGGTGTCGATGCATTTTGCTTGGCTTCATGCTGTCATTAGCTAGCTTCTCGCCACAAATGACACATTTTGGCCGAGTCCTGTCCTGTCCTTCAATAAAACCGAAGTTAAGATAACTCTCGAGATATAGCCTTACTTTCTTTTTTGATGATGAGTCATCAGCACTTTTATGTTTCTTAGACATGTTGTTTTATTCATAAAATAGTGATGCTCTGACTGCAGGAAAAACGAGCTGCTAGCTGAAACTGATTGAGCGCGGGTCACTGACGTGCACAAATTTTTTTTCGGGGAATTACCGCTTTTACGTTTCTCTGCCATTATTATTATTTTTTAGATTGGCCTTGGCATTGCAAGCATATGATTTTTAAAAACATTTTAAAATGTATTAATTTTACAATTAAATTATAGTGGAACATTTTATGCATGTTTGACCTCAAAGCAAATGAGATCACGCGCCCCCTCTGTGAACTCTGGTGCACCCCTAAGGGGGGCGCGGACCCCAGGTTGGGAACCACTGGTTTAGATTAATAATAAAATGGACCCTTTGTGTCAATACATACAATTACAGGGAGGGTACGAAAGCAAATTAAAAATTAAAAGAGAAGTGTTAACTGTAGCTCACTTACAACAGCAAATTTCATAAAGGAAAAATGGCAGGTGTAAAATCAGGTTTTTATTTGTCAGTAGTGTTGCTTCATGTTTCTGCATAGGCGGTCTATACTTTTGTTAGAGCAGTAAACAGTCAACCTTTAAAATACATCCACTAAAATAAAGATTTTAAAACAACGCTAAACTTATTGCAGATTTTGTAGCAGGGTAAAAATATGCTGAATTGTTGTTTACAAATCCAGAATTTCAACTGTGCTTTTGTAATTAGTGCAAGTTCATATGTATGGCCTACTGTAATCCCCACTACATTCACTGCTTCTTCTGAAGTCAATGAAGCGTGTACAGTATAACAAGTTGCCTCCTTTGAGCAAAACATGCTTTTACTGTGATGCACTTGCCTTCACACACATTACTGAATCATGTATTTTTAAAATACCTCAGGGAGTAGAGCTAGTGTGAAGGTGAAAAGTACTGCAGCAAATTTAGCCTGTGTGAATTTTTGCTACTGAAATAAAGCTTTACCAGTGCATCATTTCAGAACTGCAGTAGGTAAGTGTCGGTAGTTAGTATTCAGAAGCAACTATGGACCACATACTGCAAGCACAAAACTTAAATCAGGCCCATCCTCTCAGTATCTAAAAAATGAACATCTACTAAAGTGTGTCCCAAAGGTGTTTTTTTTTAGCTGAGCATAAGCACAACTCTTACTTCATCTTCTGATCAATGACATTTGGTGATAAAGTAGACTATGCTGCTAATCTAATAAAAAAAAAAAATAAAAAAAAAAGGATGATTTTTAAAATGCTGGCTAAGGTATGCAGTAAGCATGTGATTCTGCTTTAGTACAGTTCATAATAACGCAGGTGCAGTTCTTTAAAAGGATTAACATTATATTACATATTTGTAAGGCTTCATCAGAACATACAAATCCCCAAAAGGCCTTCGTTTCAGTGATTTACAATTTCACAGAATTTTTCTAGAAAATAAACGTGGAAGTTCATCTTTCTACCATCAAGATTGATCAAATTCACTTTGATTGAAATATCTGCCCAAGGCTTTGTTATTCCCCCCTAAAACATTCTCCCTGCTGATTGATTCAATGTCAAGATCTCAACAAGCTCTAAGGTCAGTATCAGTCAAATTCTTAACTTTCTAGTCCACAGGTTAATTAACACACAAGGAAACAAAACAAATGTATCTTAACTACCTTTGGGTGAAAGTGAAACAGTGACAGACTAAGTTTTGTCGCACATCCTTGCAGTTCCTGGTCCATTCTTGATACCATTTGTGGCACATCATCCTTCATTAATGTACACACTGAGTCATAGCCTTCAACCACATCTTTGTGAAAAATGCTGACTAGATGTACTGAAATCAATCCTGTGTACTGGCATTTTGAGGATAATTGTTTAGCACTACTTTAAGAATGACTATTACATAATTACTGTATTCGATAACTGTTCATTTGGTAAACAGATCGAGGCTTACTCTTCAGCCCACAAACTAACTACTCTTTGTTGATTTTTTATTGTTGCCATGATGACAATCCGTTTCAGACATCTATGATCACCAGGCACAATACTCTTGCATGGCTTTGCCCGATCTAGATTTTTACATCCGCAGCATATAACAACCACTTTTTTAAATCTAGGTGACATTTTAAAATTAGAAAGTGTTTCCTCATCAGAAATATTAGTTACTTTGCGCCAACATGTTGATTAAATCATTTCAGTTTTGAAAATCAGGAGCTGTAGTTCTAAGCAGACATGATAAATTATGCAACTGGTGTACCATCAAAGGTTCGAACCTTCCTTTGGTAATGTGTTCCTAACCTTCGAAGGTCAAAATGTACCCTTTGTTGCAGCCCTACTAATTGTATAATACATTGGTATGATTGATGCAATAACACTGTATTGAGGTTATTTGTCAACAATGTGTGTGTAATAATGGCATGTCCCGTTCAGTGGCTGCATAAATGCAGTTCTGTTTTAAATTTTCATTTCAGTTTTACTGAAAACAGATTGGAAGTCAAAAACAGCTGAGAGTCGATACAAAACCGAAACAATCATAAGTCTTGCAATTCCACATGAAATAACAGCTATTATAATGCTGTATCCCTAATAATAAAAATAATACATTTAAAAAACAAATGAATGAATGAACGAATGAATGAATGAATGAAAAACAGCCTACGCAAAATGCAGGAATGACAGTTTGGAATGACACTGGTTTTGACCTCTGCTCACAACCAGACCAGTTTTGGAATATGAATTGTACAAACAAATTCAAATAACTTTTTAATGGTGTCTAAAAAAAATAAACCATTTCTAAATTCAATTGGCCATTGAGTTCATTCATCCCAGATGACAATGCTGCATGTGATGCCAGGCAGACTGTACCCTAGCAACCCGAGCAGGGGGAACTCTTGTGTAAGAATAATAGGTGCTTCCACCGACTTATCAGGGTGCCACCAACCTCTGTGATAGACTGGAGTTGCCCGAAGCAGTTTATAATGCCAAAAAAAAAAAAAAAAACTGAAAGTTATTTCGAATGATCCGGGAAGATGGGAAACAGCACAACAAGGTGAAATACATCTTAGAAGTATTGTTATTGTGAAATGTAGGCCCTATGTGATACTGGTTCTTGAATGCCACTGGCTAACAATGACAAAGACCATTCCTAGCATACTAAGGGTTAGGTATACTAAGATGGGCCAGGCACAGGCAAACATACTGCAATTTGCATTTTTGTTGCGACGCTTAAAGTGAAAATTGTTGTATGTACCAAGCGAAAATATGTTCATGAAGACAGCTGCAACATGGTAATTAAATTTGTTGTGTCTTCTTAGCGAGATCTCTAGCATTATACATTGCGAGAGTCATGCAACATTGTTCAAATAATTTACGGGAGTCGAGTTGTGGTTTGCTGCAGCAGATGGTGCCTGTGACGGGGTACACCCCGCCCCTGTGTGTGTGTGTGTATTATTTTGTATTTGTTGTATTATTTAAAACGTATTGTTTAATTTGTAAAAACACAATGTTTCTTATTGTAATTTATAGTGGGGGGGCCCCCACCTTCAACCCCAAATAAAAATTGGGTTTCTGGGGGCTCCCGAGTGGCGCATCCAGTAAAAGCGCTCCTCGTGGAGTGCAGGATGGCCCTATAGCCTGGAGATAGTAGGTTCGAATCTAGGCCATGTCACAGCCGACTGTGACTGGGGGTTCCTAGGGGGCGGCGCACAATTGGCCGAGAGTCGCCGGGTAGGGTAGGCTTAGGTCGGCAGGGGAATCCACGGTTCACAGCGCATCAGCGACCCTTGTGGCCGACAGGTCACCTGTGGTTCTGCAGTGGAGCCGCCAGATCTGTGTTGTCCTCCGGCACTATAGGTTTGGTGGCCTCGCTGTGGATCTGCAGTGCGAAAAGATTTGCAGGAGCACGTTTCGGAGGACATGTGTTCCAGCTGCCGTTTCAGAGTCAGTGGGAGGGTTGCGAGCAGCGAGCCGAGGATACAGATAATTGGGCATACAAAATTGGGGAAGAAAAACCGGGGTAAAAAATTGGCGACAACTAAATAAAAAAAAATAAAATAAATGTGTTTCTATAAAAAAGCTTTTCATAATCATACAGGAGTAGCTGCCCGCCGAATCGGATAGGTTTGTCTGACATTAGGAGGTGTCAGGGTTTAAAAAATAAAAAATTCACATACATTTATAGTGCTCAATGTATTTTAAATGTATAAATCATTGTGCTGAAATAACACTAATGTTCTGGGTGGGCTACACATTACATTATGAAAAATATAAATCTGTACAGTACACCTATACAGTACAGTACTAAAATCAAATGAACACCTACCCACTTTTTTTTTTTTTTTTTTACTTTAGCCTCAAGGCTACCGGTATGGTAACACAAAATAAATCATGCTGCTACATTGCACACATTGGTGTCATGCAAATAAAAGACTATTTTAAATTTCAACTAAATGATAAGCTTTTTATTATTGTTATTATTTATTATTATTATTTTATTATTATTATTATTATTATTATTAACTTGGCAGCCTAGACGATTAACACAAAATAGATAATGGTGCCGCATTGACAAGTTATGATACTTGCAGGAGGACAGTCCATTCTCGTTAATATGAATTTCAAGGGACCAGCAACACATTTTGTATTATACCACTAACTCGTATTATCATGAGGATCCTATAAGCCAAATGTATACTGTCTGTTTTAATTTTAGTCAGTGGTGCAGTGATAAATTGTGCACAATTACAAACCACCTTAATAGAAAAGGTGTGTTGCCTATTCCTGTACAGATGCTCAGAATGAGCTGGAGGGGTTAGCAGCACACGTGTGCAGTCTACTGCTCCCTGGTTTTTGGGAAAAACAAGTATTTCGCTGTTCGCCTCAAAAATTAATTGAGCACAACTGGCATGCACAAGAAAAGGTGGACTGAGAAATGCCAGCAACAATTTCAACTGTTTAAAACTGGTTTGTGACAGGCACAACACTATAATAAACCTTCCCCTATGTGGGTATAAAAGAGAGTCTTCCTCAGGCAGGTGCCATTGCTAAAAACATTTGCAACAAAAGGAACTCAAAAACCTTAACTTGGCTGGTGCAGATACTTTTTTTTTTTTTAATACTGTAAATTCTCTTTTGCTTAAACTTTTACTGATACACAACGTGATTTTGTGCAAGCGTTTTCTATTGTATTACAACACCTTTCTTTCTACCACAACTGCCACTGCTGTATTGGCTCTCTCTGTATTTGCAAAACTAGCACGAGATTATTGGATTTTGGTGAACCAGCTATTTATTAAACCTTCTTAGAGCTGTAGTCACTTTCTGAGACTAATACTTAACACAATCTGTAAAGTATGCTAATAACTAATGAATGTGACAGATGCTCAGGAATCAATTTATATTGAGTATCATATTCCCATTAGCTGATCCCCAACACTAATCACTATGTTGCTCAACATTACCTGCTGCGTCTGCACTGTAATCAGGTCAGCGACCTGCAGCTAAGAAAATACCTGTGGAGTTTTGAAAACTGGATTTTTTTTTATTTTGGTTGAGATGGCATTGAAAATCATAAAGCTCTCAAAATGATGTGAGGAGGAATTCCAAGACGGACCAAGAAAGCTGCTCCATATTTTTAATGAAACTTTTAATAAGCTTTAAATTGGTGGTCCCCTCCCAACTCCACCACAAAAAAATAATAGAGAAAAAGATTATATTGCATATTGTACATCAACAAAATAAAATTGGAAACACAACTAAATAACTTCTGGAATTTAATAATATGAAAACAACCACATTATTGACAGGAAAATAACGTGGTCTTCTGTTCATGCAAATCATTTTTTAGACCTACAGTAAAATGCACACAGAATCTTGATGGCAGCACAAACAATATTTCAGTGGATCAAAAACCAAAAAGCACTCCAGAGCACTGCAGAAATAGTGCTCCTAGTCTTTGCTCACAAATTTGTATTGTGTCAATGACAACATCTGACAACTTTACTTTCAGCTTTTGTTGTAATGCTTGACAAGAACAATTTTTCTAACAGAGCCTGAGTAGTAATCAATGTAAAGACATCAATGTAACTTATAGTCTACTACATGCTCAGATTTAAAAGTAAATTTTCAGTTGGGCCATGGCATATTTATTTAAATAATATATATATAAAAAAAATCTTAAATATTTTCCAAATACTTTACATCACCAATATATAAAAGTGATTTTAAAAAAATAATGAATACATACAAAATTGTACATTTTGGGGCAAATAACCAGAGAACTCATTATGCATGGAGTCTTATTTTAAGGTGCGTACTCTCCGCTAAATAGTTTCACAATATTCTAAAAAAAAAAAAAAAGAGCACAAAAAAAGAAGGCAATATCCAACAAACATGAAGGATTTCACATTTTTTAGAAAGCAGCATATTTTCAATTAAAATGGAGAGAACTGACAGCTTTGACAACTGCCTTCTTTTACCCTTGGTTGGACCATGGCGATATTCTTATCCAATATATTTTAACTATATTTTTATCCAGTATATTTAAACTAAAAGTAAATGTTTGAAATAAAATCTAACAAGTTGATTTGTTATACTGAAAGTGTACTATGCAGGCCTGTGATTTGCATTTCTTCTATTCATGTTCTTTCCTATACTGCTTGATTTTACCTTTCTAGCCTCCTTAGAGGCTATTACTGTTGGAAAGATGCTAATAGTTCACTTTATATCAACAAGAGTAGGTTTTTAAGAAGCAGATAAGAAAAGAAAAAAGCTCTGAAGTGCCTAAATCCCACCAGAGACCTTTACTTGTTATATTTGCTTCAAATAGTCAGAGACAGACAGAGAATAGACTTAAGAAAAAGTGGGATTTTATTTCATATGACACCATATTAAATGGGTTGCATTCATAATGTAGATCCCCATTCTGTTTGTCCTCATCTGGTAGCTTTATACAAAAAAATAAATAAAGTTTATATTACACACACACACACACACACACACACACACACACACACACACAGTATAGTGCCTTTCAACTTTGACTCATAACTCCCTTCATCCTGAATCTCTTGCAGAACGCCATGGAAATCAGAATCAATATTTGTAGATAATGGATGTAGCATAAATCTGAATAAAATCTGAATAAATGAGTTTCCCACTGGTCCGAAGTAATGTGAGTAAAACACTTTTCAACATAGGTTATTTGCTACATATTTGATGAAAAGTATACAACATGCCAATACATTATGTGTGCAATGGATACAGGCTTTTAGCTTGTTCATGTTTTACTTTCATCTGCAATACTTCCAATAACTGTATGGATTAGCTACTAACTTGATAAATACAAACGTTACTTAATGGTGTTAATAGACGATTTCAAGGTAAATTGATGTGTAATCTGCCAATAAGACAACAATGGTTATGTTTACACTCACATATAGTGAGCTGAAAATGTCTACAGTAGATCAATCCACAACAAACTCCAGTATTGTGTTGAGGAGATCAAGATGGGGCTAGAGACTTGCTAGCATTGCTTATTAAATGTAATAGATGCGTTGTTATGAATGTTGGCAACATCTGCGACAAATAAATCAGAAATCAACTATAAAATTATTAAAAATGAACATAATCCAATAAAATGTGATGCAGGTTCACGACCTCTGCTATATAAATAAATGTAATGACAGAATGCTGATTACTTAAGTCTGAAGGTGCCATTCCCTTATCTGCACATGACAGAAACATATTACAGAGCACATTCCACCTCAGTCTGTGAGCCTTTGTTTTGCTGCGAAATGAGGTATGTAATCAATACTCTTGTAAAAACACTTACTCCTGGGGATGCTCTTTGCCTCCTCTAGTAATTCAGCCCTGAAGTTTAGAAAAGCCACCTTTAAGACAATACAATTTAAAAACAGGTGTCAAAACTTCAACTTAAAACATTACTGAGGTACTGTACACCTTTTACACAGCAACTTGGTTGTGATTGTCTTACGGTAACTATATTTGCTATTACTGTACAGAGAGACCCATCAGGCCTACTTTGACCTATTAATATTCTGTATCTTGGCAGATATTTGATGTCCAAGGGCGAAGATGATATGTCAAATCAGACGGCTCTGTCTGCTCCAGATTAGTAATATAGCTACTCTATTAAACAATAATTGAATTTGCTTCTCTTCTTCAATGCAGGGTCTTGTTCCCTCTTTAATTCCTTAATACCTACTGCATTACAAGTTTCAAACTGTCTTTATTGTTTTTGTATGCACTTTGTAACTTGTAACTAGCCTAGCATTTGATACTATAGATGGATCACATGCTGACTAACAAAAACACATTCAGTAAAAACTCAATTACAGACAACTAAAAAAATAATATATCAACTTTCTTCGCTACTTCTTCATATCAGTAAGTCAGATACTAAATAATATCACCCAACTTGCCTTAATGACAACTCATTTGAAGCCAGTGCCTGAAAGTGCTGCTTTACCTGTATATGCCAAGCCTTTATTAGCAGTTGGTAATAGAACTGACCCTATGCTCAGTCTCAGGTGTAGATTTTTTACTCATAGCTCTGACATTTGTCATGATTCAAACAATAGCATGTCAGTAATCTATTTGGGGCCCGGGTTAAGCGCCAGATTCAGAAAATCTATGAATGACTGTACAGGGAATTATTTTAAGGTTTCTCACCAGCTATATCATCTACATTTACACACCTGTTAATGTTTTAATGTTTGGGCAGACCTTCGATTGATATTAAATACTGATGGTACACATTACATTTGTATGACTAACTTGTTTTGTGTTCTCTTTGAAATGCAGCTTTAACAGCCAACAACAATGACAGTTAGAGAGCTGGGAAGGAAGATAGAGAGAGCTACAGAGGGTAATGTTGAGCAGAGCCTCTGACATGAGACTTCCACAAGCCAGGTACAGTATCATAGGGTACTTACAAAGCGCTTGGTTTTCAGTCGCTCTTCCTCAGTGGTCACTGTTTCACGTAGTACAGCCCTGGAAATGCTCTCATTGGCAGCAGCTCGCTCTCGCTCCAGCACTTTATTGATTTCTTCACGAACAAACGTTTTATCCTGTTCCAGTCTACGGGGGGCGGGGGGATGGAGGAGAGAGTTAAAATCCAAAGTTTTATTAGGACAGAGGAAGGCATACAGTATAACTGTGTGTGAGCAGTGCATATCAATATAAATAAATACATACAATAAATATTCTGAAAATAACGGGATTCTGAAATCCCTAAGGGAAGACAGTTTATTTTTATTTTAAAGATACCAGTCTCACTTTATTTAAAAAAAAAATGCATGTAAAATACTACAGTATTATTGAGGGTAAAAAAAAAAAAGCATGTAAATTTAAAAGGATAAAGTGTACCTTGTAGGATACATTTTACTTTTTTTTTTTTTTCCCCAGACTTATTAAACCCTAGGGGGGGGGGCTCATAACTCGGTGACCTTGTGACACTGACAATGCAGTTTTTGCGCTGTTACAAAAACCTGGAGAAACAACCGAGAAGGCAAGAACTACAGTGGTTCAGGAGTTCAAGCAAGTACAATATGGCATTTTTATTGGCGTTATTGCACTTTCTTTATACATTTGCCATCATCAATTTAACATCCACTGGCACATTATTAAACTAAAAGAAACATTTTGGGTGTGCAGCAAGTATTGATATGATATCTTGAATACTGTGAAAGATCTGACCTGTCTAACATAGCCCCTTTTCAGTGCTATAGTAGGGGTTGAGGGCTAATATTTTGGAATTCTTCCTAAAACACTTCTAGGTACTTCCACATGCGATATCAAAGAATCTGAGATGGTGAGGGGGCTGCCATTGGTTAATTTGATGAGGAATGATCAGAGCAAAGCTTCAAACATATTTTCCCTTCCAAGTACTTTGTTTTTACAGAGGTATTGTTTCCATATCACAATTAAGACTTGCCATCAAAAGTTTTTAGACAAGTAAAAATAGTAAAATAAAGTTATGACAAACATTTACTGTAGTGCAAGTCGTTATGAATGTCGTCTTAGACACCGATAAAGACTTGAGACAAAATATTTAGCAAATAATTGTACTACAGTAGTTTATTTAAGTATGAATACAAATATTACAAGTGACTCTTATGCAGACAAAGAATAGTACATTTAAACATTTTAAAATTAGCGACTGAATTACAAACCCATGAAAATGCTACTACAGTTCTTTTGTAAACCCTTTTTTGCAGAAGCGCTTTTTAAATTACGTACAGTACAGTATTTCAATGATTCTATGATTGTCTTATTTACAATAATTGTGTTGTGGATGTATTTATTTGATGTTTTACTTCTTGTTTGTGATTAAAGCAGAACTGCTCTTTTTGATTATGCCAAGGTTTCATCATTTAAGACATAAGGTATTGCCTTTCTTTATTTCGTCTATAAACAAATGTATTGTTTATAACCAGACCCATCTATACATGTAATAAACAGGATTCCCAGTTTGTACTCTACATTCCAACACACTTTCATTATAAAAGCAGTATTTGGGAGACATACTGTAGTTAGCTTTAGAATGAGAATGACATTTGCAAGTGAAATGGCATTATGGGGAAGAGGGAAACCATGACCCGACTGCCAATAAGAACTTCACAATATAGGGTTCCATTATATCCCTGGGTAGTACTGAACTGTTTAGTATCATATTGGTATTCAAATCAGCTACATTTGGTTCATAATAGGTTCATATTCATTAAAATGGAGTAAAGACAACTGTACATGACTTCATTAGTAAGCATGCAGTTTACTATATAAAAAAAAAAAAAAACACATCGCTACAACCTTTGCTGCTTTATAATGATAACTGACAGCTACAGTCTGAATTACCAAAGCTAATGCATCGCTAACGGCTCTTTTGTATCTACTCAGATGCATTAGGGTGACAAATCGACAGCATGTCATCATCTGCCTTCCACAGCTGCATTTCAAGGCAATAAAGGCATTTTATAAACAAGTTACAATTTCTTTTTGAAAGCAGCATCAATCAGCAATACATCACTTTACAGAAGGCCAATAATGTCTTAATGGATTGAAGTCTAGCAGGGGGCGTGGTGGTGGTGGGAGGAGCGGGGGGCGGCGAAAGAAACGGGAGATCCTCGCAACCCCCTGCAGACGAGGCAGGACAAGTCATGCACATGCACATGCTTACGCTTTGTGGAAGTAGTTGTCAACATATTATATTATTCTATATCTATGGTTGTCAGTAGGTAGATGCAGAGGCTGCGTCATACGATGACGTAACCCCTAGCAACGCATGGACGCCATTTCACGAAGAGGAAACTAAATTTTTGCCAGTGTTATCGTTTCTGTTCGACTGAGAAACCTGTTTTTACCTTTCAATTTATGGCCTACGATTATGTAGATATAATTAGTGCTCTTTTTATTCTTCTTTAAAAAATAGCATAAATAGGTTTTCTAAACCTTTTTTTTCCCCCAATCGTAGCCTATTGCATAGTATTAGTTTCTGCATGTATGTTGTATTGTTTGTAGTTAAAATATAGGCTTTTATTGATTACTAAAAAAAAGCTATATTAATAACGTGCATCATCTCACATTTTAAATAGTCTAATAAAATTTACTGATAATGTGAATATCATGTGGAGTTTTGCTTTTGTTGTCGTTGTTCTGATATATGGTTGTTGCACCATTAAAAGACGTACCTTACACTTGATCACATGTCACTGTTGTTCCATAGTTAAGGAATATACAAGATAAACATGTTTTCCACTTATCGCAAGTAAAACTGGACATGTAAAGTGTCCCACATTTTATATTTAGGGCTTCTGATTTTCTGTTTTAACCGATAAAACCCAATAAAACACCCACCGATACAAAAAAAATGTAATCGGTGGATAGCCAATAAACACCATAAAACACCGTAAAAACTGTGGAAATGATTAATCTATTCACGTTGACTTTACCCTTTTCACATTTAAAAAAATAAAATCTACTACAAAAATAATAATAAATACATTTTCCTTTGCTGCTGGGCAAATGTCCCGCCTTCCTGACTTGCATCTATCATTGATTAGTTCTGAATACTTTAAACCCACCCCAACTACTGAGTGACAGTACATTCCTACATTTCTATTGGAGACTCCACTTGCAAGATATAAAACGAGATTACAAATCAGGATGGAGGCTTGTTAGCAGGATTTTAAAGCTGTATTACAGTTAAGACGTGGAGGATTTAAAACATAATTGCGGCAAAATGTACATAAATGCGTACACACAAAAGCCCCAGAAGAATGTTTATAACTTGTTTATAGTATTGTTAAGTGACTCAAGTTTTTCCAGTGTGGCTAAAAAATGTTAAGTTAATTTAGCCACAGTGGCTAACTAAATGAAAGGTCTTAGAGGGAACGTAGTTATGGTATAATAATAGACCTGCAATGGTGTTGGTTGTTACAGAGCTGTGTATCAGGGGCGCACCCAGGATCTAGTCTCATCCATCAACAGAGGGGAATGTGCTAATAAAGTTCAGTGAAGTTCAATCTCGCCTCCGTGTCACATACATTATACGCACCAAACTAAAGAACATGCTTTCACAACCAACCCATTGAAGAATATTGAGAGCTGAAACAAGTATTTTAAGCAAACTAATTTCTCACATACAGGGATAATCGACAATGTTTCACAGGATTATTATTTTTTGGCTGTTACGCAAACTGAAAACAAAGCGTAACGGCCTGAATACATATAGCGTCATTTTTCCAGGTAGCAACGTAACGGCCCATTACGCTCAACATCACTGGCGAGAACCCTGATTTCATGACCCTGAAGATATATAAACATGGATTGGTTGCTGAACTCTCTTTAAACAGTAATCAGTGAAGATTTCCAAAGGTTAGTGTAGCATGTATTAGAAACCATCTCACTACAGAAAAAATGCATCCCACTGGGTAAACATTTATAGTAGGTTAACTAAAATATTAATTCCAAGGGGGACATTCATATTTAGGACTATACTTAAAACACTATAGTGGGTTCTGGAAGTTCAATCTGCATTTGAGGATTAATTAGTCAGGTACGGATTACGCAACAGTGATCAATCACACCCACACACCGCCTTGGAAGTCAAAGATAAAATGGTGACTGGCTAGACACCACCGTCTCCATTACAATAACATATCTGTACACTCCCTTTATTTTACAATACAGTTCTAGAATTTAAGATATATTGTAGCAACAGCCACACTACACATGTGTTTTACAGGCCATGCACAGGCTGATGTCAACAGTGCATTTTTATTTTGTTACTGCAAGTCACGGCAGCAAGATTTTAAAAAAAAAAAAACAGAAAAAAAAACAACACATTTATCAGGTCTGAATTCAAATAAACTTATATTCCTTGAGGTAAAAATATCATACCAAAAGCATGATTGTGATTATCACTACACTTTGGTTGGCTGGCCTTCACTTCAAACACATTGGCTACGTCATTCGTACAGACTCATTTATAAAACTCTAAAAAAATCGGGAAATCGCCCATCTATCTAAACGATGTTGACTATATCGGTCTCCTCTTACAACCTTCGATCCAGCAATTTGATTAGTTTAACTGTCCCTCGTGTTTTTACTGCTGTTGGGCATAACTCATTCCAATATGCAGCTGCTCACGACTGGAATGAGTTACAATCAAGGCTCAAACTCCCTGGTTTTATTTCAGAGGGTGCTTTCTTTTCTAGGCTTGAAGCTCTTTTTCCTGTTTCATGTGCTTGTCAGAGCAGATGCTGATTTCATTAGGATTTTTTTTTTTTTTTTTTAAATGTCCTAACAGGAAGGCGGGACATTGTCTATGTATTGTTGTCTGTTGTATTTATGCTACCTCTTGGCCAAGTCAGCATTTTAAATGAGAACTTGTTCTCAATGTCTTTACCTGGTTAAATGAATGAATAATTAAAAAGTTTACACGTTGTTGCCGACCCATTACCTTGATAGTAACACACAAAGAACGTTGATAAGCTTGAATGGTACTATTACAAGCCCTAGATCCCG
The DNA here is from genome assembly GCF_902713425.1 of Acipenser ruthenus. Taxonomy (NCBI): domain Eukaryota; kingdom Metazoa; phylum Chordata; class Actinopteri; order Acipenseriformes; family Acipenseridae; genus Acipenser; species Acipenser ruthenus. Next base: position 15,510,773 of record NC_081202.1, on the reverse strand, counting down.
GTCACACTACTGGGCCGGCCCAGGGACACCCCATATTTAGGTCTGCAACCCCGTTCAAATTTGTGTTTTTAAGGCGCCTTTGCACGTTCTCATATGTGACTGAAAAGCAGGCCTAAAAATGTGGCAAACTGCTTTTTTTTTTTTTTTTTTTATGGAACGACAGCCTGCACTCAAAAAGGAAGAACTACCAGGATATACAGTAATCCTTTTGTAGCAATTTTTCCAATGCAGCACAGTAGCAACTCTATGGTATATATTAAAAAAACCATATTGACTATTTTGACTTGCTGTTATGGTATGTAAGAGGGTGACAGTCTGAGCTTACCCCCACCCACAATCACATTATTCTTGTAAGAACGTGGGAAACAGCAACTTACTAGTGTTGACAGGTATAAATATTTATTTTCGTAATGGATACTTCACTCAGATTACAAATGACTATCAGGTTGTACACAATGACTGACATTCACAAGACAAACTCACGACTGACCACCTAATAGTACTACTGATCCCTCCTAAGGAAAGGCACGGCATTAAACAATGTTAAATACATTACGACATGCACGATACATAATAAACCACTACTCTAGTGTCAGTAGAATAACATTAACAATAAAAACAATGCCGATTATTAAAATGAATACAGTTAGAAGACTACCACTGTGTTACATCAACATAAAAATAAGGAAAACACAAATGTGATTACAAAACATGCACCCTGTTAGTAACTTTAATATAAAATATCTAGACACCACTGATGTCAGTGTTTCCCTTGCTACTTCCTACCTGACGTCATGACTCGTCCACCCGGTCACACCCTCTATGCGACTATTTGCGCGGCATTGCGCATAATATTGAGATCCAGGTGTAACTCGCCCAACTACTAGTTTCCCATATCTCAAATTATCAGACAAAATGAGTCTACCCTGAAGTAGACCTTCTGAAGTGCAGGTGCAATTTCTCCATTATATCTGATATGTGCCTCCCCTCTAAATGGGCTACCCCCAATTTAAAAATATATGTAATGCCATAAAGTAGCACAAAAAACAATAACCATGTTTATTTGAAAAGAAGCCAGGATTGTTATTATTATTACATGTTTTTTTTTATTTTTTTTTCCCCCCAACCGAGCAGATATTAGTTTGACAATGAATTGCTTCCAAAATGTCCTTTATCTGCATGGAGAGTATGTCTTTAATGTTAAGGTAATGTGTAAAAAAATTAAAATAATAAATAATAACAATAGCTTGAAACAAAAAAAAAAAAAATGCAGCTACTTCACAATAACTTAAGACCCGGAATGCATCTCAGGCAGGCAGCAAGTATAGTTACAAAGTTGTGTGCGGTGATGCGCTGTAACAGGGTTAGCGGTGGTGGTCTGTCGCTGTAAAGGTGTCCCACAGTAAGGGGTCCCGCAGTGATGGGGTTGCGCTGTATTGGGTCACACGGTGGTGGGGTTGCCCTGTACTGAGTCACGTGGTGGTGGACACACGGTAATGTCCTGTAACCCCATGGGCCGCCTCAAATCGCACGTGTGAACGGGGTCCTAGACTTGCCTGGCTCATTTAAAAGCAGTAGCGATTTTCATCCCAGATTCCAAGACTATTCAATCATTAACCAAGCACAGCTACCCTTGTCTTTCTTGTTATTAAGTACAGTATTATATTTCAATATGAGCCACATAGTAATTGGAATTTGACAGACTTGCATAACATGCACGAATGTTTTGAACAAAGCAGTTTAAGGGTCCATGCAATATTAATGGATGACTAATGTTTCTAAATGCTGGGGTTAAATATTTAATGAGGCAGAGTGCCTCTTGGATGCAATGCCGAGAGTTTAAAATCACAGCTGCTGACATGGGTTTCTGCATGGTGATATATCTTCCAGTGAAACATTTAACCTCAGTACAGATTCACACTATTCGAATAAACCAAGAAACTCCAAAAAAAAAAAAAAAAAAAAGTTTTATCTCTGTAAACAAACTCATTTTCTGTGATTTCAAATAAACATTTTTAGTTCTATAAAAATGTAATTAAAATAAAGAATCTAAAAATACAGGTTGTTAGTTCCAATTTGCAAAGAGCTTTGAAACAGACTAAAGTTATGTAATAAAAAGTTATGTAATAAAAAGTTATCAGGATGTTAACAATGAAAAGAGAAAATTACAGGTACGTTATTTAAACAGTTGTAGCAACACGTGGGGACGTGTAACGCTATATTTTTCGGAACCCTGCTACTTACTCTTTAAGGCTGGAACACACATACACGGCACGGCACTGCTGGAGATTGTTGCGGTGCGATACCGCTTAGTCCAACCAGGGAAACAAAATTTGTTAATTCTATAGGGTGATGCAAAACTTTTGGCTATAGCTGTACACACTTTAATAGGTCCTAACGCTATGTTTTTTCCATGTCTGACTTTTTTCTTTTTAAATGCATCCTTCTACTTAAATGTGGCACACTTTATCCTTAAATAATGCCAGTTTTGTACATTCACTAATGGTATTTTGTTAGAATTAATTGATTTAGCAAGGTTTACATACATATTGCTTCAGATTAGTCGTTTTTGTTTGTGCATTGGTAACGTTCATCCAAAATATTGTGATCTTTAAAATCCACTTGCTGTATTCCTTTGAAAGGAAATAAAACAAACAATGTTAAAATACATTTTTGGAACACTACAGTTGCCTTTATTTATGCAATGAACAAGGAATGTTCAAGCATTGGAAATATGAGATTCCAAACTCTGTTACACAAAATGCCTTAAATCTGAGGTGAGGAGGCAATACAGTCTCTGTGCACAATTTTTTCAAAATACAGGATTAAATTTGTACTGCTCAATAGATTTCAGAAAGATAATTATCTTTTATTTCTACAGAAATTGGGTTGTCAAAAATCATTGCTCCATTGGTCATTGTTCAATTGGAGCTGGAGAGGTGATCCTTCCATGGGGTTATTTTCCACAGGGACAGAACAAATGATCCCCTGTAAATGGAGAGGAGGGGGCTTCAGAGGCAGAAAATGAATAATCCTCAGCTGTCAACCACAGGCTGGCCCTTCCTAATCAAGAGCTACAGTACTACTGGACAGTACTCAATGTGGAGAAACCCAATCTCTCATAGCATGATTAAATATAGCACAGAATGAGGTTCAAAATGCCTTGCAATGGGACGAATAGGGTGGACAGGAAAATATATTGCGGTGGAGGTCGAGAAACAGAATCATATATTTTTTTCTGTGGATAAGCATTTAAAAACCATGGCATGATGTCTTTTTCTGAAGACAAAGAATCTTTAAGTGCTTATTGCCCTTTTTTCTGCAGAGCAAGCTCCCATGCCGGCTTAATTCTATCTATCTGCGAGACAAGCTTGTTCTGCTCTGCTGGCTTGAAGAGCACTCTTCAGCAGATCAACAGCAGCAGTACACAAACTAGAAAAAAAAAAAAAGTATATTATATACATATATACACACTTTTTTTTTTTTTACAAAATAATGATTTCTGAAGCTTTAATTTCTAATTACGATATTAGTATAGCCAAGGCAAATGAGTTATATTACACTAAAGTAACATTCAAAAGAGCACATGCACATCTTTCAGGTATTGACTGGATTAATACAGACAGAACATGGACGGATTCTCATGTCTAGCCCGTAGTCCCTCTTTCACACCACGCATATTATTGTACTTTTTTATTTGAGTATTTTTGGCATGTTTGTGGTCTAGCTAAATTATGTATTTTTATTAAATATATTAATTTCTATATTATTATGCTGAACATTTGTTGAATACAAAATGTAATGCGATACCTAATCCATTGCTTTGCATTCGTTTTGTCTCATTTCTTTGAGCATGGCCCTTTATTTTTTGTTTAGGTATATTTTTTCCTCTCACAGTAAAATTGAACTTTTCTGTTCAATACCCCATACGAGACAGGTGTGCAGGAAGCTCTACTGAGCCGAGACCAATTCCACAGTACAACTCAACAGAGCAGCGGCACAGAGCTGACCAGAAGCAGATTTTCATCTCAAGTTCATGAGGCATGGCACCATCTGGCTCTGTATGCATCCGCCTCTGCAGTACAAAGATAAATGCTGTCTATTACAAGGAATCTTTTAGCGATGTTTGCAAAGCTGCGAGTCCCTGTGAAAACGTAACCTTCTAGCGAGCGGGTAATTGGGTTGTTGATCATCTCCCGAGAAGGCCCCCACACTTCCATAGGAAGTCATGCCACAGACGAAGCTAGGTGGAGTTACCCCCACTTTCCTTTCAACATCTGAAAGGAGTCTACATTTCTTGTATCAAATAAAAAGACAGCAAAGGTGCAATTGAGTGCCTACTTTAAAAGCTTTTTTTGTTTTAATTCGTGAAATGTACGCTCATCTCCTCACCTTACATAGCAAAGGATGTATCATAGAATGCATGATTGTCAAAGACCTTTGTACTCGTTACAGACACAAGTCAATTTTAAGGCTGACTAGCTTTATGATTTCCTGACCATTAATTCCACCATCAAACAGTGTTTGACTCAGCAGCTAGAGTAAAGGCCAGGGTGCCAGGAGATCCATCTTGTTACATTTTTACTGTGACCTTGTGAAAGTCAAATCAGATTTACGTACTCTACTTTAAACAAAAAACAAAAACTACCTCTTTTTTATAACATTGTGGTTTAAAAACAAATCTGACTGTAGACAATGAGCACATCTTCATGGGGTCTAGGGAAAAAAATCAGCATGAACGATCTTCCACCCTACTTTCAGGGTTTTTCCCAATCCACCACCTTACTTATGGTATCACAGCATACAAATTAAGTTCCTTCTGCACGGTTCTGCCGATCTTAAACCTGGTAAGATTTTGAGGTCCACTGATGCTTGCCGATCTGCACCACATGCAGTATAAGACTGAAACATTCAGATGGTGAGGCATTTAATCAAATATGTAACCAGATGTGTACTGCACTGCCTTAACAGATGTTAGAGACCCTAACCCTTTTAGCTTTAAAAAATGAAGTCTCCTGATATCCATGGCATATGCTCACTTTTGCACAACATTAGGAGCACAATGAATGACAAAAATGCCTAAAGAGCAATGCTTTCCCTTTTTCTTCCCTTTCTAACATCCTCTTAATATTCCCATCTAAAAAAAAGAAAAAAAAAAAAAAACACAAATAAAATTACTAGGAGATACAGAGTTGTATAGAGTTGTATATCCCTAGAAAAAAAATCTACCGTACCCAGTACTTGTGAAGACAGAGTAACCTAGTGGTAATAGCCAGATAGGAGGTGAGCTGGATGACCTAGGATCTCACTTCAGGAACATGTTCCATCCTGTATAACCAACTTTTAAAAGGCTAGAATTAATACATTTTATTTTAAAAAGTAAATTCAAGTTATATGCTTTCCTCCTTTAAAAAGCATGGTAATGGGGGTTCCCGAGTGGCGCATCCAGTAAAGGCGCGCCGCGTGGAGTGCAGGATGCACCCCATAGCCTGGAGATAGCAGGTTCGAATCCAGGCTGTGTCACAGCCAACTGTGACCGGGGCTTCCCAGGGGTTTCGCACAATTGGCCGAGCGCCGCCCGGGTAGGGAGGAATTAGGTCGGCAGGGGAATCCACGATTCACCACGCACCAGCGACCCCTGCGGCCGATAGGGTGCCTGCAGTTCTGCAGTGGAGCCATCAGATCTGTGTTGTCCTCCGGCACTATAGGTCTGGTGGCCTCGCTGTGGATCCACAGTGCGAAAAATGACGGACTGGCAGGAACACGTTTGGCAGGAGCAAGAAAAAAAAAAAAAAAAAAAGATGACAAGCTAAGCAGGAGGTAATATTTAGGAAAAAATAAAGGATTTTGTTCAGCCAAGCAAAACACCATGGTCAATAAAGCTCCCTGGGCTCCTCTACACTGTTACCAAGACACTGTATGCAAGATGTTCAGTTCTATGGCTTCAAACAATCCTATAAAAATACATGAACACCCTAAATATTTTATGGGTGACGGAAGATATATTTCTCAATAGTAATTTGTTTGGGTTAAAGAGGGGTGCCAACACTGGCAAACAAAATAGAATAGACAGTATGATCAAGGCCACACATTCAATCCAATTTCCCCTAGATTTATTTATTTTTATATACTGTATATCAACCGGAAATAAAATTTAAAAACAGGTAACCTGGTTGCAAATCTAGTCCCTCAATTTAAAAAGGGCTGAATATTCTTTGTTTCCATCAAATGCCTAAAAAATGCATAAATCTTGGTTACTTATGAATTATGCAACTAAAAAGGGAAATCTAATTGTGTATTGAGTTAACAAATGTGTTAACTCTCCACCTGATACTTTCAATTGATCAAATTTTTTCTCCTTTGTATAATTGTGTTTTACAAATACCTTTAGGTGACCTAAAGTGTCTGTCACTTTCAAGGTTTACTGGGGAAACAAATTAATCCCAGCTTTGCAGCTTTGCCTAGAGCACCAAGTAGAAAACAAAGATAATCACAGGTGCCTTTTTTCAATTTAGATTCACATTTTTAAATGATTCAAATCCTCTAGCCTTTAACTGCTTTGGCAATACAAAAATAAATCCCAAGCATAAGGAAATGACTAATTTGTATTTGGGCTGTGTTTTACATGTATACAAACAATGTATCTTTCAAATGTTATGAATGCATGTCCATTCACATTCATTCTTGTCAAAGGAATTTATTGTATTCCACTAGAGGGGGTTAAAGTGTTTACTGGACATTTTATTATTATTAGGAAGTGATCTAAATGAAGCAAAACACTGACTGACTATTGTAGCACCTTTTGAACTTATCACAGAATCATTCAACTTTAATGGTTTCTGGATCATGTAGTTCACTTGAAAATCCTTTAAACCTGGTTCAGTGACCATACTACAGTATTCTTAGACTTTGGGTAACCAAAGAAATGTTTAGATACTAAACCTATAATATACCTTAAGGGATAGTAGTACCTGTCAATGTTCTCTTTTTTATTTGTAAATGACCACTACTTTTGTACTTTGTTCCAGTATTAGAATAAATTAATTGCAATTGTCTATAGAAAGTTGTAACTTGCTACAGGAACATGTGGCCATTTTGTACATTTCCTCCAAGGAGACACCATAAAACATATTCCAAGATGTTACACTGCTCGGCTAAATGAGCTCTAATTTAATGGGGTCTAAAGATGAATGCACCCGATGTGCTCCACTATCACTACAGATGGCCCATGTTTAATAATGGCTAGATGCAGATGTTCTCAAGTTAGTAAAAGATGATTATATTTTCTTTTCAGAATGGGTTGGCAATTATTATTCCCCCCTCCCCTATGTCTAGTGTGAGGAGGCGGGGAAGATACAGCTAAACCACATAATAGTTCCCCATAACAAGCTATTTCAGAGGGAACAGTAAGAAGTACAAGTGATATACACTGCATCATCTATTTTAATGCTTTTTTGGTGGATATTTGTAGTTGCAAGATTCCTGAATATGTTTATCACTGCAAAATAGCTATTAACTTCTATTTGTACACAGTTAAAGTCAATGCAGCGTTAGTTCTTGCTTTCTTTAGACAATTATTATCCTAGGGAATGTTGTTACATATTATTCATGGTATCTTACCCGACTACAGAGGCCATCCACTTGGTGTATTAAATTAATGATATATTTTTACAGTCTGCGTCTTATATAGACCTTCAATTCCGAAACTGGAGAGCAATACACTTTCAAGAACATACTTAAATACAAAATGTGTGTTAATCTGTAAATTAGCATGTTATGTATTAAAGGTGCATTGCATGGAAAATCATTTCAATCTACTATAAAATCTGTCCAATACTATGTGGTTTGGCACCAGAGAAGCGTGCCAGATTAGACAGTGCGTTGGATTAAAGTGTTCATGTATAAAAACCAATAAAGTACCTAAAAATGCTAAAATGACAAACCTATTTAAATGCTATTTAAAAAAAAATAATAATAAGTTAGCACAAGCCTATTTAACCCATTCCCTGCATGCGTTATTCAGGAACTTTCTGTTGGCATTCAGTTCTCTTCTCCCCCATGTTGTTTTAAGAAGGCATCATTTCAGAATGTTTGAAAGGTTTGCCTTGTGATTTTGAACTTTTCACTTAGATCTTTGTGTTGGTTTGGTAAACTTGCAGCTTTTTAGAGAAGCGCAAATTGGCTTTCAAGAGATAACTCATTGTGTGGACATTTAGAAATTGTATTTGCTGTTCAACAACTGCACAATTCAGAATGCTGCCGGGCAGGACATGCAAATATACAGTCAATTCTTGTTAAAACAAACTCAAAATTAGACTAATTTCCTGTTAGTGCAAATTATTTTGGAACCCTTCCAGGGAAGAAAAATGTGAATAAAACTAAAAACGCCCTTGTTCAAACTGCTGAGTGTAAAGGATATTGTGAAATGTCTTGCATCCATAGTAGCATCTCTCTACTAATTTTGGTGCTATTTGGGGACTCCAAATGTATCGTAGCATCTGTAGTTGCCATAGTGCTCATTCAACATTCCCACAAACACTTGGTCAACCATTCTAAAAATAGAGGATACAATAATACAGGCTTATTGAACAGCACTGTGGATGCAATTGAGGATGCCTTGCTTTTGTGATTTAAAATGGCTGTGATCGGAATGGGACATGCAGGTTTCAAGTGCAGTTCATTTGCAATGTATACTTTTTTCACTTACAGCTGTATTTTAAATAAAAGGTACAGTACTTAAATGTAATACTTTTCATTGTTCTGTAATTTATATTTGATTTGTGTTACTGTAACTTCAAATCTGGATTTGGTTGGACCCAAAAACCATGCTGAATTATACAGAATGCCAGTATGCAGAGGGGCTAGATTACACAGGTTTTCCTGTATAAACTCAGTAAGTGCATCCATAAAATGTTCAGATTACTTTGAGAATTATTATTGAATATTGACAACTTGTTAACAGATAAGTTAGTTAATACATCAGTATTTTGTCTGATATTTGTTTAGCAGTGTTCCTTGTATATAATTCACATGTTGTAATAAAGTAGCTCTAGACAGAATAAAAACAAAGCAAAGCAAATTAAAGCAACAAAACAAAAACAAAGTATCCCTGCTAGTAAAATCTAAAGGGTATGTCATATCAGATCAAATAGTTTTTAATATACAAATGTGTAAAAAGATCTGTATCACAGATATGTCCATAAATTAAACAATGTGACAATGAAAAGCTTTGCAAAAAAAAAAAAAATGGCATAAAGGGGTACATTTTTCTTGTATGACCCCCCCCCCCCCCGGAGTTTCCAACACAATAATATTCAATTTCAGTTTAAATGGGATATTAGAAGTAGTAGGTGTAGCTAACTTGTACAACATCCCCTTACAGGGATGCTTAATTATTCCCCTTTCATCAATAATGCACACAATAACCTACGCTTCAGAATGTCAGCAGGCATACATTGTGAAGAGGGGTTAATAGATCCCTAACTTCTCTATGGACATATTTCTAATGCATAAGGAGTAGCTTAGTTGTTGCAGCTGCAATACATTAAAAGATAAAAAGCTGAAAACTTTCAAACACAAACGGCCCCTCTATTATACCAGATTCATTAAGTATGCACTCACTTCTTATGCAGGTCAGTGTCTCTCTTTGCTCGCTCAATTTCCAGTTCGTCAGAAATTCTCTTTCTCAGTTGTTCTTCTTTAACTACATAAAAACAAAAGTGATGTATGCTAGTTTACAGTACATACAATATAATCAGGAATAATTCTATATTAAAATGCAAAGACGACATGAATACTAAGAAACAGCACCAACAGCAAATACATCAAATGAGATGATCTATATTCATGTGTTCTTCATATTATGTAAATTGTTCAGGTCACACCTGTTGTTCAATAAGGTTAAACACTGCTAAAGAGCCTAACAAGTCCACAAAGCTTCTAACAGTATGCATTATAAGATACAGTACCTGGAAGAGGTGCCCTGCTATTAAACATTTGTGCCTCAATGTAAATTCAAAATATAGAACAGTTCAATTCTTGAAGTAAAATAGTTTAGTGTGAACAGTAAGTAATGAAAGGAGAAGAATCTGCAAAACTTTTTTAGATGGTAGGTTACACTTTATGAAGATATCCATATTAGAGTAGCGAATAGCACTTTCTTCCCGTGGCTGTTCACTAAATCATTTTTAGTTCAAAATAAAGTGCACTTGGGAATATCTTAAACTGGGTTGATGTTGTTTGTTCAGATTATGCTCATTGACAAACCCTACACACCCCTCCTATTTTCGTGTATTTTCTCCCCCGCCCCACCCCCCGACCCCCCGTTTAAATGTAATCAAGAAATCTCTTTTTTTTCTTTTAATAACAAGGTTTCAAGAACATATTGGATTTGACATTTCATACAATTTACAATTGAACCTTTAGAAGTCTTTAACAATAAAAATGTCAATTTTAAGTGTCGTGATTGACGTAGTTAGATTTCATAGTATTGTTGCAGGAAGTCATATTAAATATTACTCAAAAAAATCGATTTCACCCTTAGCTTGACAATATATATATTTTCATATTCTCCCAGTCAGTTAAAAAAAAAAAAAAAAAAAAAAGTATTATCAGACACAGTATATCACACTCTCTTCATTAGGTTTACAAAATGTAAGGAAAAATAGCTACATGGGACAAAATTGTGAAAAATATTTACAGAAAGAGGCCCCAACAAATGTTCATGGGATTATAAATGACATACCATCGTGTGTTACGATCAATGTACTGTAGAACACACCATTATGATTTATCAATTTATTTTTGCTGTGCAATTAATGACATTGATTTGTAAATGTTCAAGCTAGGCATTTAAAATAAAAAATAAAAAATCTTTACATCAACTCACAAAATCGAATACTGTTTTTTTTTTTTTGTTTTGTTTTCTAAATGGTTTTGTTTCTCATTTTGCAACAACAAAATGCTCCGTACTAAAAGTAAATCTGTGCCTATGTATATACTGTACAAGTAGATTGTGTCCATGTTTTACTGTTCACCGAAATGTATGACAAACAATTCATACAATATTTAAATTGTAAATTAAAAAGTTGGGATTTAGCAGTGACTCGCTAAACTTCAAACTGCAAGCTACTGAATTGATATTCATGTCTGCTGTTATTTTAAATATGCAGTCTCATGTACAACAGGTCACAGGTTAAAGTGAAGCGTTTTCATTACAGGAAGCATCGGTAGTCTGCATCTCAAACAGTTTGATGGGGTGGCTTAATTATTATACAAAAAAATGATTCAGTTACCAACAGGATACTTACTATATACATGACTATAAATATTGAATAGGCAAGTATAATTTAGCTATACCGTCGTGACTTCGGACATTAGCCAATTTTGATTTTTAATTGGAATTAGGATTATTGGAATCATCTGCAGTATGATCCAAAAAATAATAATCCCCCAAATTCTATCTGGAATACGGAGTTTAATAAATTTGCACAAATACTTACACATGTTCATAAATCTCCTGAAGCAAATATAAAATAAGTTTATTTTATAAATCTGAATGGTTAGAAGTAATGCATACTACTGTACCTGTACCAGACTAAAGCTAAGGTTTACAATTTTAGAAAAGCAAACTATGAAGGTATGAAACAGAGACTAACAGAAATAGATTGGAATAAAATAGAGAAAACATCCACAGAAAAGGATTGCTGTTTTTTTAAAAATGTAGTACTAGAGGCGCAAAACAATTATATCCCAAAAGTAGACAAATCTAAATCTAAATCTAAAACAAAATGGCCAAAATGGTTTAATAGATCAATTAAAAAAAAAAATTCAGCGAAAAAAGGCACTTTACAGAGCGTTTAAAAAGGGACCAAAAACAAAGTACCCAGAAAGAGTACTTGGAACTGCAAACGCAAATCAAAAAGGAAGTTAAAGGCCAAGAAAGAGATAGAAATCAATATTACTAAGGGGGCTAAAACCAATTCTAAAATGTTTTTCCAATATTATAACAGCAAGAGAACATTCAAAAGAGGAGGTTAAATGTCTAAGAGACAGAAATGGCAAAATCATAGATGAAGAAAAAAAAATAGCAAATATATTAAATGATTACTTTTCACAGGTTTTTACAAAGGAGGGCACGAACAACATGCCCCACATGTTGACCTGTTCCTATCCTATTTTAAATAACTTTAGCATAAGAGGCAGAAGTGTTAAAGGGACTAGGAGCTCTTGAAATAAACAAATCCCCTGGGCCGGATGAGATCCTCCCAATAGTACTCAAAGAAATGAAAGAAGTTATATACAAACCGCTAACCAAGATCAAGCAACAGTCTCTTGACACAGGGGTTGTACCGACAGACTGGAAAATTGCAAACATAATACCGATCCACAAAAAGGGAGACAAAACCGAACCAGGTAACTACAGACCAATAAGCCTGACTTCTATTATCTGTAAACTTATGGAAACTATAAGATCTAAAATGGAAAATTACCTATATGGTAATAATATCCTGGGAGACAGTCAGCATGGTTTTAGGAAAGGGAGATCGTGTCTAACTAATCTGCTTGACTTTTTTGAGGATGCAACATTGACAATGGATAATTGCAAAGCATACGACATGGTTTATTTAGATTTCCAGAAAGCTTTTGACAAAGTCCTGCATAAAAGATTCATTCTCAAACTGAATGCAGTAGGGATTCAAGGAAATGCATGCACATGGATTAGGGAGTGGTTAACATGTAGAAAACAGAAAGTACAGATTAGAGGAGAAACCTCAAAATGGAGCGAGGTAACCAGTGGTGTACCACAGGGATCAGTATTAGGTCCTCTGCTATTCCTAATCTACATTAATGATTTAGATTCTGGTATAGTACGCAAACTTGTTAAATTTGCAGACGACACAAAAATAGGAGGAGTGGCAAACACTGTTGCAGCAGCAAAGGTCATTCAAAATGATCTAGACAGCATTCAGAACTGGACAGACATGTGGCAAATCACATTTAATAGAGAAAAGTGTAAAGTATTGCATGCAGGCAATAAACATGTGCATTATAAATATCATATGGGAGATATTGAAATTGAAGAAGGGAACTATTAAAAAGACCTAGGAGTTTATGTTGACTCAGAAATGTCTTCATCTAGACAATGTGGGGAAACTATAAAAAAAGGCCAACAAGATGCTCGGATATATTGTGAGTGTTGAATTTAAATCAAGGGAAGTAATGTTAAAACTTTACAATGCTTTAGTAAGACCTCAACTAGAATATTGTGTTCAGTTCTGGTCACCTTGTTACAAAAAGGATATTGCTGCTCTAGAAAGAGTGCAAAGAAGAGCAACCAGAATTATCCTGGGTTTAAAAGGCATGTCTGTCATATGCAGACAGGCCAAAAGAATTGAATCTATTCTGTCTTGAACAAAGAAGACTATGCGGCGATCTGATTCAAACATTCAAAATCCTAAAAGGTATAGACAATGTCAACCCAGGGGACTTTTTTGACCTGAAAAAAGAAACAAGGACCAGGGGTTACACATGGAGATTAGATAGGGGCATTCAGAACAGAAAATAGGAGGCACTTTTTTACACAGAGAATTGTGAGGGTCTGGAACCAACTCCCCAGTAATGTTGTTGAAGCTGACACTCTGGGATCCTTCAAGAAGCTGCTTGATGAGATTCTGGGATCAATAAGCTACTAACAACCAAACGAGCAAGATGGGCTGAATGGCCTCCTCTCGTTTGTAAACTTTCTTATGTCCTTACCTCTACACCTGTGCAGCAAGAGAAGTTGAGAATTCTATTAAAAGGAAAAGGTTAATACTGGTTGGCAATTTAGTTAAAGTAAAGCTGCAGTTTCCACATCACTTTCTCCTTTGATGTTAAGATGCTGCAGTAGATAACAATATTTCACTGGGAGCTGATGTCACATAAATCAAACAGTAGGCAATACGGGCAATGAAATGGATTCCAGGTAGTGGCTCCATGAATCTTTTAAGGCACAATGAAATTTGATAAAATGAATTAAAGATAACTGTTGATAACAAAACAGAATACAACAGGTGGCACATTTGATTTCTCATTGTAATATAGGTCAATCCAATTTCTTTCTTTTGTGCACCAAGACACTTCTTGAGCCAACTCATTAGCAGCTCACAATACTGCAAAATCTTTTTTGCGAAGGCAGACAGGTTCCAACAAATTGCCCTTCTCATGAGAAGTAGGTGCTGAAGAAACTTGTTTTATCCACCAATAGCTCTACAGGAGGCACAGAATTCAAAACTATACACTCCTTTATCCATAAATCAATTAAATCAATTTGTTGCTGAGAGCCTACTATCAACACTTCTGTCTTATCAGAGTTTAATTGCAGAAAATTTAAGGACATCCAAGTTTTGATGTGAGTGATACACTCAAATAAGGCTGATGTTGTGCTAATGTCACCAGGTTTCACAGAGATGTATAACTGTGTATCATCAGCATAGCAGTGGAAATTTACAGCATGTTTATGAATAATCTGGCCTAGAGGTAACATGTATAAAGAGAATAATATCGGACCAAGAATCGAACCCTGAGGGACACCACAGGTAATATTTGCTAAACCCGACAGACTCCCCCAGTGAAACAAAGAACTGTCTGTTTGTAATCTAAACCAGTTTAGTACTTTACCATCTAGGCCCACCCATCCCTTAAGACGATCAATTAAGATGGAATGATCCACCGTATCAAACGCAGCACTAAGGTCCAAAAGAACAAGAATGGATATAGCATTTGAATCTGCACTCATTAATAAGTCATTTGTTACTCTTACCAGGGCAGTTTCTGTACTGTGATTTGAACAAAACCCAAACTGAAACTTTTCAAACATATTATTAGTAATCAGGAAGCCATTAAGTTGTTTAAGCACTACCTTTTCAAGAACTTTTGCTAGAAAAGGGAGATTTGAAATGGGTCTGAAGTTACTCAGAAGTGAACTGTCTAAGTTTTTTTTTTTTTTTTTAAGTAGGGGCTTAACCAGGGCAATTTTGAAAGAAGCCAGAACTATTCAATTTTCCAGCGAACTATTCATAATGGCAAGAATATCATTACACAAGTAACTAAGGACATCCTTCAGAAACCTTGTTGGAATGGGATCTAACATACAAGTTGTGGATTTCATGTGCATGACAATCATGTTTAGTTCCTGTGCAGTAATACAAGAAAATGATTCCATCACTGTTTTCCCCAGTCTATCTGAAATAATTAAATTAGAACCATAAGATGGAATTTGTTCCCCAATAGTCTTTATTTTATTTTCAAAGTAGTTGAGAAATTCTTCACACTTGGACGAAGACACTTCTGTGTTGCAGATGGGTGAGAATGAAGGATTTATCAATTTATCTATTGTTGAGAAAAGCACCCTGGAGTTATTTTTATTTTCCTCAATCAATTTGGAGAAATATGCAAATCTTGCAGATCTTATAGCTTCATTGTACCTCGATAAATAATCTTTCATAATATCAAAATAGATAGATATGTAGTTTTGTAGCCCTCCATTTTCGTTCCATCTTACGACAGTCTCTTTTTATTTGACAGATAGTATTGTTAATCCAGGGAACATTATGTTTAAGTGGAACTAATCTAGTCTTGACTGGAGCAACTGTATGAAGAGTAGTAGTGCAAAGGTGGTTAAATCTGTCAACTAGTAATTCAGTAGACAGAGACTGCAAAGGAAGTGATGGAGCTGAACTTATTATTTCAGAAAACTTTTGTACAGTTGAAGAATTAATGACACAGCTTTTAATAGTGTGGGCCCCACTCTTTCTGGGTACTGATACAATGGCTTCAAATAAAATACAAGAGTGATCAGAGATATTAGGATCAATTATGGATGAGATATTAACAACTAGACCCCGAGAGATGACAAGATCTAAGGTATGGCCATGATTATGGGTGGGCCCTGAAACATGCTGAATAAAATCAAGAGAGTTCAGGAGCCTTAAAAAGTCAATAGCCTTTGAGTCAGCTTTGTTATCAATGTGAAGGTTAAAATTTCCAAGTAAAAGAATCCTATCATAATTAGTTGACAGTATAGACATATATTCAGCAAATTCAGGCAGAAAAAACTAACAAAATAAATAAATAAATAAATGTGACTACAATCTCTGAATTACTTTCCTCCCCTCTTAAAACCTAATGAAAACTAGATGGAGAGATAATGGGCCCAAGCAACACTATAATTACATGCCTAATCAGAACTTACATTAACCTTGGGATCCAGAGTGCAGAAAATCAGATTTTAAGGCATGCCCTAGAAAATCCTTCAGTAATCCAATTTGTATATGTAAAAGAAAAAGTAGCAACAGAATTAACACAATACAGTTGCTCATGATCATTTTCAAAACTATTTCTAGTCAATATCCAATTCTACTCCATTAAAAACACAACTCTGTCCCATTAGAGTACCCCATGCATTTCTTTTCACAATAAATTTAAAAGCAAAAAAATAGTTCCAATTCAATTTGTATTATATAGCTTGGAGAATCTTGCCCAATGAGCTAAAAAAAAAAAAAGTGCAAGCACCAATATAAAAGTAAACCACTCAATAACAAAATAACAATACCATAATTTAAAATTACTATACATCCAGAAACAATGCAGATACTGTACAGACACACATTATATATACAGTAGTAGTCAAATTTATAATTTCTCGAAAACAAAGAATTATAGGAAAAATCTTGTATAGCAAATTTTGCTTTTCTGGATGAGGAAAAAAGTTACAAAGAAATAGATGTCTACAATTATTTCAGCAATTTGTTTTCAAAACTCCAAAAATGCTACCGTAAAAAACATTGTATAGGTCAATTTTCAAGGCATTTTTGATGGGCCATTGAAAAGGGGGGAGCGACGTATATGCCGGTGTGTCTAATATTAAACTACTGTACCAGTGCCAAAATGGGATTAATGGTTCACACAAACTTAACTGTCAACATCCTGATTATTTTTTCACAAAACCATTGTTCTAATTAAAAGTTTTCATTTGTAACTCTCAATACCCTAAGTCACTTTGAATGTTAAACGTAAGCCTCCAGACTCTTTCAAACTGAAAAAGTCAGAGCTACAGAGTTTCTCTGTTAACACTAGCTGTCAATCTCTATGAATTTCCTTATTCCCACCCTCCCGAGCCATTGATTTATCTACATCCAGACTAAACCCGCTCCTGGGATCCGTAGCAAACAGCTATTGGTTAGAAAGCAAAATACATTTATCAAGTTTGAGTTTGTTTCAACTGCAATGCTTTTTGAGACTGGATAAAGTAGGACAGTCAGATAAAAAACAAAAATGTTACAGAACAGGTTTGAAAATGCACATTGTTGGTCTTCATTTTCCTTCAGATTCACAGCCTGACCAATGATCCTTCAACAGTGGGTTTTTTATCCAGAAAATGTGACAGCAACTTTAATGGTTCACAGGTGGAGGCCAATGGTAAGGTAATTGTGTCCTCGTTAGGGCAATTCCTTTCATCGGTGTAAACTGGGAGCTTCCACAGCACAAGGGTTGAATACTTATGCAAGCAAGATATTTCAGTTTTTTATTTTTCTTAGAAATATTTCCCAACATAAAACTAATGTCACCTTACAAAAATTGATTTTCAGTGTTTTAAAATAAAATATCAAACGGAACGAAATTTCAATGTATCATTTGTAATTCAGTAATATGAGAGAATTGGTCAGGGGTCTGAATATATATTACCCACACACTGGTGCACAAAAGAAACAACACTTGGGTCTAATGGATTTAAGAAGATATCAAACAAAAATCACAGAAAATGTGAACAAAAATACAGATCAAAGCATCATATGTTTTCAGTATGAAACGTGACACACTGTCAAAATGAAAACATTACAATGTTAGTATCGGGTATGACCTCCCTGAGCATTAACACAATCCTGGCAGCGTTGACGCATAGACCTGATCAGCCTCTGGATATACTGCTGTGGGATGTTCCACCACTCTTCCTGTGCAACTGCAACCAGCAGGCGAAGGTTGGCTAGTCACGATTGTCTCCTGTGGATAGCACTGGCAATTTGGTCCCACAGATGTTCTGTTGCACTCAGGTCAGGAGAAAAAGCTGGCCATGGCAAGACCTCGACATTGTTTTCTTTAAGTCGTGCAATTGTAATCCTAGCACACTGTAGTCTTGTATTGTCCTGCTGGAAAATCGACACTTTTGGATTGGCATGCAGGAACGGAATAACTGTCGTCAATGTTTTGCTGAGCAGTAAGGTTTCCCTCAATCTGCACCTAAGACCTTCTTGTCTTAAAGGAGATTCCTCCCCACACCATCACACTTCCACTGCCCCACTGGTTGGCTTGAACAAAGCAACAATTAGCATAACGCTCACCACAACGTCTCCACACATGTTGACTTCCGTCATGTCTGTCAAGGGCAAAAAGATATTCATCAGTGAATAAAACACTCTACCACTCTCTCTCTGGCTTATTTCTTCCTGGAATTTCTCGTGCTGTAGCCACTGCACTTTGAAAACGATTACGCAGATGGATCAGTCGGATGCGACAGTCCTGGGCCGATGTGGTGCCCTTCTGCCTTCCAGGACGTGGCCTGTCCCTCACAGAGCCGGTTTCCTGGTTTCTCTGGACTGATTGTTGAAGCAGAACATCTCATTCTCTGGGCAACTTCTCTCACAAACAGGCCGGCACCTTTATGTTTTGTGTTGTTTTGTATTTGTATTTGTTGTATTATTATTTAAAAAGGTACTGTCTGGTGTTTGAACGCTGTTTTATTGCTAATTATTTTACAGCACGGATGGGGTTAAAATTCCCCATCCATGCTAAACTCATGCAGAATGTGACGGTCTCCAGATTGATTAATTTCTTACTAATCTGGAGATGGTCACATGTATAAAAACCATCAGCTTTGGCTGAACGAGGTTGGTTTGGTTCAGAGCCGAAACAGGAGACGTGAATCATAAGTGAAATTAAATACTATAGAAAACAATTGTTACTGGTGCTGGATTTAAACCAGCACGTTACTTGTTTTGTGTTTATTAACCTTTTGTTTATTGTCTGTCGGTTTTGGCCATCGTGTTTTGTTTAATTTTTTTATTTATTATTAAAACGTGTGCATCAGTGCTTTCATACCCCAGTGCTGTGTGTCTCCTTCTTGGTCTGACGACACCCACAAGCCATCTTATTCACATCAAAGTTAAAAACCAATGCTATTACTTTATGAAAACGTGTCTATGGCCACATTGTTTATTGTGAAGACACTACAATGGCAGGGATTTTTTTTTTTTTTTTTTAAATGCATGGTCTACTTTGTTTTCACTTGAAATGCACACAAGATTGAACTACTGTATTGCTTTTATTTGTTTTGCATTTAATTCACTAGTGTAAAGCAAGCCCTTTCTTAGTGTTACTTATAATAGCTTTGATAATGTTTTGAAAACAAATATCCAAAACAGATATCTGAACATGTAAATTCCATGTTTGTCCGAGCACTAATACACACACTATATATATATATATATATATATACACACATACCACATATATATGTTAAAAAACCAGACCAACAGGAACTGTTAAAAGTTGAAGGTGAAGCTTACCGAGGGCTACAGTGATTTGCAATGGATTACATCCAAAACCTTAGTTACTAGAGATGGAAATGTAAAAGTACTCAAACCTTTTGTTAAGTAAACAGTCATCTTCTGTGATTTAGCCTCAAGAAAACTACATGTCAAGAAATTTTAATTTCACAGTTTGCCATTTAGGTGGGTTCCACTGTTATGCCTTTCTTACTTTTCAGATAATGAAACTAGAAAGCACAGTGGAAGGTTTGAAAAAGCACTATAAGACACTCAGCGTGTCTGGATTGACAGCTGACGGAGTGCTTCAGTGACACCTGCTTAAGGCAGCAGCTGCAGGTGTGAGATAATAAACCTTGTCTCTTCCTTTTGTGCTGATGTGATGGAAAGCAGATTTGGACCACGAAATCTTCTTTAGTACATTAAATTATACTGCAAAAAGGAGGGTTGTCGTTGAATAACAATCACCTCTAATGCGAACCTCATTAGCAATAAGTATTTCTTATTAATGCAGTACTGTCTTGTTACTAAGGGGGGATGAAAGAGGGAAAATACTAAGAACCCTTGAAGTACAATGTCATCTTTTGATGTTTAAAGAAAAGTGGTCTCTGTATTAAGTCACAGCACTCTGGGTGATTAGCAGCACCCTGTTGAAAGGATTTGTAATTTTAAATTAAATATTTAAAATAATATACATTTCTCCAATATAATTATGGTACTGTACATCATTCCAAATAGTTATGCGTACCACAAATAAACCACAAGTAAGACCAATTTATTAAATTAAAAATAGCCTGCATCTTGTAAGGATGCCAGCATGTACCATTTGCCTTATACATCAAACTATGTGAATTTAATGTTAGAGTTTTGAAAGAAATTAAAACAGAAGACTGTCTAAAAATGCAGTAATTCCATAAATCCTACACAGTGTATTGCCCATGTTATTATACCAAAATTGTTCACCGTATTCATGCCTTACTTTCAGGTGGTCTTGCACTTCCTAGAGCGTGAAATTGTCCCCAACCTCTTTCCTGTCATTAATGAACAAGCTGCTTTCCCCAATGACTCGCATGCTTTGCAGCTGGTAGCATGCACATATACTGCAGCAAATGGATTCAAGACATAGTAATTTGAGCTGTGCAGTATTAAAATGACCCACGGTGTCCTGATTTGTCACATAATGACCCAACTGAAATCTACTATATTCAGTGAATGGAAGTAAGACTGGAAATATTTATGGAATTACTGAATTAGCTAGAACCCTTTTACAATAACATTTTTTGTATTTATGACCATAAAAATCTTAATATAAACAAAACTAATACCACAATTGAAGTCACACTGGTGTAAAAGAAAAAAGAAAAAGCTCTTAACCCTGGCTAGAGATGAGCTAAGCTTTTCATTAAATACAAACAGCTTTGCCTTTAGTCAATAAAATGCTTGAAGTAGCTTTATTTTCAATAGTTTGTT
Organism: Acipenser ruthenus; assembly: GCF_902713425.1. Classification (NCBI taxonomy): domain Eukaryota; kingdom Metazoa; phylum Chordata; class Actinopteri; order Acipenseriformes; family Acipenseridae; genus Acipenser; species Acipenser ruthenus. The sequence goes on along the minus strand of NC_081202.1, from coordinate 15,489,720 downwards.
GTAGAAGGAGTTCTATCCATTGATTTATTAATGCAAGCCATTAAAGCTCTTGTAATCCAGAAATTCTGTGAATCCACCTTTTCAACAGAGTAACACAAATATTCTCCAAAGAGATTTTTTTTCTCCAGAATTAGCTTACAAACACAAAAAGCTGAAAGGAAAAAGTAAATGCACTTAGTTGTTGCTGATATGATCCTTTCCAAATGTGGTTGTTCGTAACATTAGCAATTAGTTTTTCCATTTCCAAAGAAACGGTGCACACTTACAGTAGTACTTGCTTTGTGAACATGACGAATATACAGTATTTTGCCGATATATTGTTTTTCAATGAACTAAAACATCAGTAAGTAAGCACAAAGGGAAAATATTTGGGTGAAACCATTACAGAAATGAATTTTGACCAAGAAGAAATGTTGTATACCAGGATGTTTCTAGCAAAGCTACAATAAATTAAGAGCAACCTCACTCCTCATTAGACTGAAAACACTACACAACCTGTAGTACCACTTAGATTAATATCCATGTAAACTGCATGGGTGCATGCATGGTAGCGGTCAGAGATGATCTGAGCTAGAAGGTAAAATATCACTACCAGGCCAGTTTACATGTGTGATTATTTCATGTGAAATCGACAATACACGTGAAACTTGGCAGGGAAAGCTCATGAAAGTGTCCCAAAAAACTCTCAATATTTTACCGTGAAAATCTCAATTTCTTCTGAGATTCCAGGAAAAACTTGTGAAATCAACGCCCACTTGCGTGTGTAAATACGAGTTTGAAAATGTTAATTAGCTCGTTCAAATCCTTTCCTAAAGCTGCTATAAAAGTCACATGGGAATAGGTAAGTTACCATGGTCCAAAGATGGCAGCAGGGAAATTAATGTTTTGTTTACAGTATTTCCTTTATCAGATTGATGTTGCGATAACCCCACTTTTTCTCCATCTTCCCTAGAACTTTGCATAATGCTAATCATACACGGATCTAAATGTGTTTGTAAAGTATCACACAGATTGTATTTACCAAGTTTCTGTTTAAAACTATTACTAAAAATGTTTGATAAACTGCATCATGGGCTTGTGAATTCAAGTGGTTACAGCTACTGTACAGTACTTCAGAATACACTTGCAAATAGCTTTCCAAACAATTGATAAATCGTCTTTATTGTAAAGTACTACTAAGTACTTTGCTTAAATGTGCATAACTATATTCCCTATGCAATTTCTCCTAGTTACTTATGTCTAAGCAAAACCTGTGTCCATCCTCCCACTTATATCTGTTGGAGCAATTATTATTTTCTGTTTGAAATAGACAGATCTGGTAATACTGATTCTAAACAATTTTAAATTAATTTGTGTTCTCAGACATCATAAAAACCAAGAGTAGCAAACCTCCAACGCATTCAGGACAATTTAAATCCTACTTTAAATGACCATAAGGTATACTTATGTATCACAGAATGACCAATATGAGATCTATAGGAAATGGAAGCATAAACAGGTCCTCAAGCAATGTTTTTTTTCAGTTCTTTTCTGATTTGCAATATCCTGAGTAACACAATGTGCTGTATAGCAAAGGCCTGCTCTTCCTATCATTTCCCCGATCCTACCTATGTAATCCACTGCAGAGCAAGTCAGTGGAGAAATACAGTACTGTGCAAAAGTTTTAGGCAGGTGTGAAAAAATGCTGTAAAGTAAGAATGCTTTCAAAAATAGACATGTTAATAGTTTATATTTATTAATTAACAAAATGCAAAGTGAGTGAACAGAAGAAAAATCTACATCAAATCAATATTTGGTGTGACCACCCTTTGCCTTCAAAACAGCATCAATTCTTCTAGGTACACTTGCACACAGTTTTTGAAGGAACTCGGCAGGTAGGTTGGCCCAAACATCTTGGAGAACTAACCACAGTTCTTCTGTGGATTTAGGCAGCCTCAGTTGCTTCTCTCTATTCATGTAATCCCAGACAGACTCAATGATGTTGAGATCAGGGCTCTGTGGGGGCCATACCATCACTTCCAGGACTCCTTGTTCTTCTTTACGCTAAAGATAGTTCTTAATGACTTTCGCTGTATGTTTGGGGTCGTTGTCATGCTGCAGAATAAATTTGGGGCCAATCAGATGCCTCCCTGATGGTATTGCATGATGGATAAGTATCTGCCTGTACTTCTCAGCATTGAGGAGACCATTAATTCTGACCAAATCCCCAACTCCATTTGCAGAAATGCAGCCCCAAACTTGCAAGGAACCTCCACCATGCTTCACTGTTGCCTGCAGACACTCATTCGTGTACCGCTCTCCAGCCCTTCGGCGAACAAACTGCCTTTTGCTACAGCCAAATATTTCAAATTTTGACTCATCAGTCCAGAGCACCTGCTGCCATTTTTCTGCACCCCAGTTCCTGTGTTTTCGTGCATAGTTGAGTCGCTTGGCCTTGTTTCCACGTTGGAGGTATGGCTTTTTGGCAGCAAGTCTTCCATGAAGGCCACTTCTGACCAGACTTCTCCGGACAGTAGATGGGTGTACTAGGGTCCCACTGAATTCTGCCAATTCTGAGCTGATGGCACTGCTGGACATCTTCCGATTGTGAAGGGAAGTAAGCATGATGTGTCTTTCATCTGCTGCAGTAAGTTTCCTTGGCCGACCACTGCGTCTACGGTCCTCAACGCTGCCCGTTTCTTTGTGCTTCTTCAAAAGAGCTTGGACAGCACATCTGGAGACCCCTGTCTGCCTTGAAATTTCTGCCTGGGAGAGACCTTGCTGATGCAGTATAATTACCTTGTGTCTTGTTGCTGTGCTCAGTCTTGCCATGGTGTATGACTTTTGACAGTAAACTGTCTTCAGCAACCTCATCTTTTTAGCTGAGTTTGGCTGTTCCTCACCCAGTTTTATTCCTCCTACACAGCTGTTTCTGTTTCAGTTAATGATTGTGTTTCAACCTACATATTGAATTGATGATCATTAGCACCTTTTTGGTATAATTGTTTAATCATACACCTGACTATATGCCTACAAAATCTCTGACTTTGTGCAAGTGTACCTAGAAGAATTGATGCTGTTTTGAAGGCAATGGGTGGTTACACCAAATATGGATTTGATTTAGATTTTTCTTCTGTTCACTCACTTTGCATTTAGTTAATTGATAAATATAATCTATTAACATGTCTATTTTTGAAAGCATTCTTACTTTACAGCATTTTTTTCTCACCTGCCTAAAACTTTTGCACAGTACTGTAGCTTATACAGTACTTTATTACATGACCAGGACAAGCCAATTCTTACAACGGACTATAACTGTTTCTGATCCACTGATCCTGGCAATGTTAGTATAATTTTGAAGCCACACTGTCCTTGTTGTTTTGAAGATGGTTTCCAAGAAAACATAGATCATGACATTTCTAATGTAGGACAAGTCAAGCATACCTATAGGTGCTACAAAACAGACAGTAAGTTTGCTACATCCAATAAAATTAACTGCCAACCATCTTCTGTAATGGTTTGAAATCTGACCTTTATTACTTTTCACATTAATTTGACACGAGTAATATGTAAAACAAAAAAATGGTGCGCCATATTTGGATACAAGTGTACAATGTGCTGCAAAAAGGTAGAATATATGAGCTGGTATAGGGAAGTGGCAGGCAATGTGATTGGCAAAGTATTTTCAAGCTTGTGTAAGGTTGAGAGAATCAAATGTAACAGCTGCTACAGCATGCTGGAAACTTCAATCAAAGCTTTAAATTGGAAAAATGATTCTTGGATTTATACTGCTCGAAAGAATTGACAGCTGCTTGTTTTACCTGCAAGAGAAACTGAAGATTCCGGAGTTAGTGGAGGTGGTCTGGTTAGACTTGGAGCAGGCTCCCTCATACGATTGATAACATTTTCTGAGAGCTGTGGAATATAAGTACAAAAGCGTTTAGGCAAATTCAGCATTTAGCCCATTCCTTGTTACGTGTGTTACAGTTTGGAGCACACCCGCCTGCATTGCAACGTAGGCTAACATACAGATAAATAAAACAAAGAAATGCATTAATAGGTTATAAAACAGTTTATTTAATATTATAGGCATCTTTTTTTGTGGTTGCCTCTGACGATGGTTCCAATTGGATTTGTAGTTGGACTGGAGTGTTTACGCTTCAACCTGTGTAGCTTCGAATTTTTCTTATTCTTATTGTGATTGGCTGCAAAGACAACAGGGCTAGCCAGTGATTGGATAATGTTTGTTGGGTGGGTTTTTCTACTAGTTTCCTAGTAACTGAAGACATTGTATACTGGGAGACGTAGTTGTTAATGGAAGTTTCAGGGGAGGCAGACAAGCTGTGCAGCAAAATTGCTTTGTGTATTTTTATGCATTAAATAAAAATTAGCACGTATTTTGGATTTTTAATGTGTAAAAACAGAAGGTACGCAGCTTACATTGACTGCTGCATACACTATATTCCCAAAATCTAATACTCTCCGTTTGTATGCCAAATAAATGTTAGTAGCAAGTTCTGTCACAAATGGAGAGTGGTTTTCTAGATAACGGAAACATGTAAACTTAAGGAGTAAACAAAGATTATGCCATTCCTGTAACTTTTAAGGTGAGCAGCATTAACATGTCCATTTATCTGTTTCAGATTTTCATTTTTGGGGTTTTAAAAGGGCAAAAACTTTTTAAAGGGGTAACTTTTACATTTTACAAATTTTGGAACCCTGAAGCAATTTCCAATAGCGACACCTAACACAGGTCTCCATCACAGTTTTGAATTAAGGTTGAGTCACCCATCAATAACTTTTTTTTTTGGCATGGAACAATCTTAAGTGCCGCATTTTGTGTAAAGGTATCAGTTTTAATATTCAATATGTTCTGAGTGATTCTCATGGGATGACCCTGCAGGAGAGAGCCACACACTCCATCTCTGGCTGTCCTTACAAAGGTACCACCAAATGTTCCTGTCAGGACACTGCACTCTGATTGGTTATCATATTATTATTACTCTGGTAATCTTAATCTTCTGCAATCCCATATTTCTAGTTTTGAAAAAATCTCTTAGATATGATGTTTTTGAGCTCATGGAAAGTTTGAAAATCATGGCAATAATCATATTTTCAATATTCAATACAACAATGGTGCAACACACACTATTCACAAAAAAGAACAAATAACCTACATTTTGTTAACGCAACAATTTAACCATGTCCAAAACTCTAGTAGTTACAATAAAAAAAGAAAAAAAAGTGTATGCCAATTCTGGATTATATCACCCCCTTTTTTGTTTTGTATTTGTTTTAAATGCGATTGATACAGTGATGTCATGTGTAGGGGAAGAGTGTGCATGAAGTACTTGTTCAACTCCATGACTGATATATAGCTTCTTAAACTTTGTTCTGTTATTAATCTGAACAAAAGCAGTCAAATGATACCGCACACAAACAATATCATAATTGAAAATTAAGGTCCTGGGCTAGAATTTATATTCCTACCAAATATGTTGCAAATGGTGTGATAGGTACATTAATCCATGTTCTAAATCAGTATAAAATCAAAAAAGAACCGCTGAGACGCAACTTTTAATCTTCTCCACTCACCCTAATGCCCTTCACCACTGTTATGTTGTCATTCTCGTCCGCTTCAAAGGAGACTCGCCGAGTGCTACTGTTGCCTCCCATATCTGGCGGCAAGCAACACCTGGTATTCTATCTGCTTTATCAAACCGCAATTATTAATCCCAAATAAATCGAAAAGATTTTGAATTGTATTTATGTACTCCCCATCTCTACAAGGCCGCACGACAGAGCAATACACACTGCAGGATAATCCAGCGCAGTTTGCCCTTGACACACCTACTGCCTATAACAAGCGTTTTGATTGGACAATCATAGCCCCTCTTATTTAAAGTTCTCTGCTACTGGCTGGCGATTACTATGGAAACTGTGAGACAAATTCTATTTGAAGAGAAGTTTTGGAAGCCAAAAGTAGCACGCTGCTTTGTTTGTTTTAGTTGTTGTGTGTGTGTTTGGGTGCTCATTCAAAACATGGGGAGCTGGTCGTCCAACTGTCTATCTGTCCGCCAAGTTTCACGCTATACCGGGTGACCACGATAGGGGCAATGATTTTGCACCAATCTTCACCATTTTATCATACATTCCTAGCCTCTTGTATATAAGTTGCAGGTTGTATCAGGCTATAATTCTAACAGCGTTTTGAAGTTATGAATTATATTTAAAAACATACAAAATATAATTATCATGAACTGAAACAAAGATTGACAATTAATACTACATTTATATATGTACAACATATCGAAACGTTGGGCAGCTGGCTCTTTGAGCTAATATATATATATATATATATATATATATATATATATACAATAAACGTTGTTGCTTCTAAAAAGAATATCATTGTAACAGTAATAATGATATATAGCTATAATTATACATATAACAGTTATTAAAATCTATAAGAAAACCAATGGAAATTAAAAGGTATTAGTAAACAACTTTCACATCGTGATCATCACATACAGTAGCACATCTCACAATACAGTACTACTCCCCAGTAATTTTTTTTTTTTTTTTTTTAAATCCTGATTCTAATTTACATAATCGTTGCATCATCAATTTACGCCGTATCCGTCTAGTGCCCGTGCACAAAACATAGGCCAACTGTAGAGAGCGGTCAAAAGTTATTCAAGATAAGTTGGGTACAGTAAACCTTATTGTTTATTGCAGTCATTACACATAGATTACTTTTATTTTACAGCACTAGCCTGTAGAAGTTTTAGAATGCATTTCACTGTAAAATTGGCTTATTACCAATTTCTGATAACATTCTATGTCTGCAGTGATTATTATCACTGACACAAAAAGTTCACAACTGTTAGAAATGTTAAATGCAGATTCTGGTGGTGATGTTGTAAATATGTGGTGATTTAGCATTCATGTTTATGACTTCAGATTCACACTACAGATATTCTGTGTGCAATGTGGAAACTCCTTGCTTATACAGTATGTACTTGTAAATAACAGTTTTTAAGTGGTACTGGACCAAATCCGTTGCAGTTAAATTTTGCAAATTTCTGAAAAATTGCATAAATATATGGTAACTGGTGGTATCTCCTGAATTTACAAACTAGACACTAAAGAAAAATCCCAGGAAACCAGTGGAAGGATTTGGGTACTGGAGTGATCCTGGTGAAAACAAAATTATGTACCTGTTGCAGATAGGACATTCACAAGCATCTGAACAATTATCTTGCATAAGTACACAAGGTGGAAGGAACATGGAAGATGTTATTGATATTAGTGCTAAGGTACCTCTATATATAATAGGGAAAAGTGTGTTGCAGACAGGACTCACAAAATATGTAGCTTAACATGCGATTTTGTGTGAATTCAGAGGTCTGAGGTGTAAGACAACTTCATAAACATGTTATCAGGATGTTTAATAATATAAAACAATACATTGTAATACTTTGCATGAAAAGCAGCAAAAATAAATCACTTTTTTTCTTTTCTTTTTTTTTTTTAAAGATAAACACCATGGTGTGATGCAATTGAAATAAATCCTAAATAAAATACATAGCATCCCAGTTCCATTAAAGGGTACATCAGGACCTTTTTATTTTATTGTGTTACATGTTCCCATGTGTTGCTACAACTGTTTACGTAAGGTGTGTGTATTGTTTTATTTATTATTTTTACACTTTGACCACTTTTTTAAACTTTTAAATTGCATTTCCTGCCTCAAGATGGCTTCACGTTCACCTGCATGGACCTCTCAGAACTACATTTCCCATCAACCTCCTGCTCACTGGTAAATCCATCTGTTACATTTGTGAGCTGGAGGATGATGACCTCTGAGAGGTCCATGCAGGTACATGTGAAGGCTGCTGCAGGCACTTAGTTCTACGGGTGCGCTAGAAGGACTGAAGCACCCCCGAGTTTGCAGACTTTTTGACACAGCAAAGTGGTTGTAGCTGTCGCTCATACTTCAGCCAGTCTGCGTTACTGCCGGTGTCGATTTGTGACTCGGGTTGCCAACAGGCTCCACAATCCCGCGACACTGAGAGTTTAAAATCCTGTTCTGTTGTTCATGTTTATTGGGTTCCTCAAAAACTTGCTCTGTCGTGCTTTACTGGCTTGCGACCACGCAACAAATGTTGGAGTTTTTCAACATCATCTGGCCATGTGCGTTTTGCAGTCGCAGACACACAAGAAAAGACTGTACGACTTTTCAGAAAAGACGCAGCTCGTGGCAGTGCGGATGATGTTATTCCGACAGTCGGACCACTGACTGAGACCAGAAATTGGGTCGCAGTCAGAAGTATAAACCAGCCTTAAGCGGTACACATGTGCAGACTGCATCCACAGGCAGCGTTCTTGGCCGGCTCCATGCTGTTTTACAGAAACGCGCCTCCAATCACAGGCGCGTTTCTGTAAAATAGTGCAGTTTGATGCTACAGAGATATTTTGTCCGTCTCCTTCATGTTGACACTTATCCAGAGTTAGCAAATCGCATTTGTGTAGGTTTTCTTTTGATCTAATAATGTGTGGCTTAATCATTTGTTTATAGAAAAATGTGCACTGTACAAGGCAGACCTATGCAAACTTACACAGATTGCTCAAAGAAATCCACAGATTTCTATTGTTTTTGGTAATAGGTTTTCAAACAGTGTACAAAGAAGTGTCTGTTACAATCTTAGCAAACAGCATGATAAATTCAACTAAGAATATATTACATCCAGAACAGAATTGTATGTGCAGAGATTATATAATACAATGTTTACTGAGCACCAGAAAACTCTAGGGAAGGTATAGTTAACAAAATGAGTTGGTACATGAGTACTAGTGCTGTGTGCCGAACATATTGATTTTATTCACAATATTCAGGCTTTTCTACACCTCAAACATCAGAATGTGGAATATTTGAGATACAGTACCAATATTTACATGTATGGTGTCTATTATTGCTTTGTCATTCAATCAGGAAAATGTCTTCAGACTGGACATTTTAAGTGTAGTCATAATATGGAACAGTAGTTCACAAATTATAGCTGTTGTGATATCTCCCATGTTGTGATTTTGAACCATAATATTGGTACTGTATGCTAGCGTGATTCGGTTAGCACTGCCCAATCCATTGCACGTGGGAGGAAGAAAGGGTTCGCAAATCAGGAGAAACTGACCGCCTTGATGTGGAATACTTCTTACATGCATGCCTTTTCTATGATTTTTTTTCCAATAAATACACCATACTTCACTGGCAGCTTTGGTGGAAAGTTTGTATCTGGTTGTGTTTTATTGAACGTCCAATAAAAAAAAAGTGGTAGATCCCAATTTTGATCACAGGGTAAGGCACTAACGCTAAGGCAAAGAAAATTAGTGCCTGATTATGCGGCGCTAGGTGGGCATAAATGGGCACAATCAGACTGCCTTGTGGAGCCTGGCGATTTTGGTACCATGCATTGCCCTGAGTTTGTATACCTGCGCTTCTGCAAGGTGTTGGCTAAACATTTGGGAAGTGGCCTCACATATATTCAGTTCGGCTGTAAAAAAAGTTAATTTGATGTAACCCATTATTTTAACCCCTACATAAATATTTGTTCATGCACTTTAGAGTACATTATTCTTTTCAATAGTTAAACTCAAACACAAAAAAATTCAATCTGGAGAGAAAATGTACTCTTTATGAGCTGTTTCTGGAGGAAAATAAAATAAGTAAATACGTCTTCTGTTTCTTAGCCAAATAATTATTTCAGTTTCCCATGCAGAGTACAATGTTGTGCAAATCTGCCAGTATTAGAGACAAAGCGACATACAGTAGCATGTAGTAAATGGTAGCCAATGTTTGTAATGGAGGCCAAAACCATAAACAATAATGCACTAGTCAATAACAGGCATAATGTGTTGCTGAGCCACATTTTTCTTCACATTGAAAGATAGACCCTTCTTATTTTTGTAGAGCATGGCTAGTTTTTATTGATTTTGAAGCAAGGTCGTCTATATGATCTGTAAGTGAAAGAGACAGATCTAACTAGAAGCCAAGATTTGTTAGTCCGTTGGATTCCAAATACTGTTACCTGTTTCAAGGAAAACATTTATAAATTCAGATTGTAATGTATCTTAATCAAGTGCCACAAAAGCTCTGTAATACAAAATAATGTCTGTGTCATCAGTGAAAAGGCATATATTGCCAGAATAGCAAGATGTCAATAAAAGAAAAAAAAGGAGTAAAGATTGATTTTCGTGGAATACCATTAATCAGAGGCAAGCTTTTGAGTCTGCTTCAGGATAAGCTTTTTTCACATGCAAATTTAAAAATATGTTTGTGATATTATGTGTATGGTTAGTTATGCACAATTGTATCTGCGGCACACCACAAAATAATTCCACAACTCTTTCACATTTTGCATTTCCATTAGCTACATATTTAAAACATGCACTACACTAGGTTAAATAAATAACGCTTTCTTTTCTTTTCACTTTAGCAGCATAGAGTCAACTTTTTGATGTATTTTAGTCAAAGAAAGCATGTGGCACATGGTTACACTTACCCTTTCATGTACCCATCATAATAGATGACAGTTAGGTTTAGAAAAACACATAAATGTATTACAGGCAGCAATCGTGACAGCTTGTTCTAGTTCATTGTAATTTCATTCAGCACAGAGTGACAGCAAACTGTGTCAAATTCACAAACTGTGTACTTTTGTGCTTTCTCTACTGAAATAAAAAGAAAAGAAAAAAACTGCTCTTATCTCCAGGGTAGATTTTAAACATGGACCAAAAAAATTGAAACAGCAGTCCCACTCGTCCTATTAAATATTTATGTAGGAATGGCAGGTGCTTATGGCTGCTGATTGTTTTTTTTTTTTGTTTTTTTTTAATTTAAAGCAAAATTAAGGATTTAAATCCATTTAAGTTACCAGGAGTAAAAAAAAACAAAAACAAAAACCATAGGTTTTGACACAGAAAGAATAATGTTTTGAGACAGTGCTTTGAAGTGAGGTGCCATGATGGCAACAAAAATGATAGATATAAATAAAACTATTATTAGTACCTTAATGTTTGTTCTGAAAATGTGTTTTTTCACTTTTTTATGAAAAGCAAATCGTTAAAATACATTACAATACAGAACAACTGAATCCTGACGCTTCTGCTCGGTCACATGCTCTGATTGCAGCTATACCAAATGGAGTGGATTTCAACTGCAGCATAAGTGGTCTATTTTAAATATCTGAATAGTGACATCTAAATGCTGCCGCTGTTTAACTATGGCTTCCTCCTGGGTAGAAGAACCACGTATAAGAATGCCTTTCTACTACCGTCCATACAATAAAAATACAATTAAATGAGTTTCGTGAAAAAAATGTTTTATACATTTTAGGGTGGCAGTACAAACATCTGCCAGGTATCCGAAACGAAAGCAGCATGTTTTCCATCTATTCTACTGCGTTGTATTTGCATTACTGTATCTACATTTTCTAAACTGAAGTACAAAATACAACCAAATAATCAAAACTCTTTTTTTACAGAAAAAGGGAGAGTACAGATAACCCTACACTAATTTAATAATCCAAACACCACTCAAATACCCCTTTTTTAAATGACCGACAATTTAATATAGCTTGTTGAAAGCGTCCGTTTCACAGGAAGAACCCACAACTCCCAACATGCCTTGCAAAAACGACACCTCAACCAGGATTGTTGGGTAAGACACGACTACTGTAACATTTAATTGGACAGGCATTCTTTGCTGATTGGTTCCCTGCGTAAAGCAGGGTAGCTTGTTTCTGTGTTTGGGTGCAGCAGCTGTAAAAATGGCTGCAGATGCAGGCAGGTACAGGAGTGCACTGAGCAAAAGCAAAGACCCTTCTGGGTTACTCATCTCTGTGATCAGGTATGGCAGATAAAATAGTACAGGAACAATGCACACCGCTGTGGCTGTGCAATGTCTGGTAGAGAAAAGTTAGCTTCTTCAAAGACTACGTGCAACGTTGGCCAGGCTGTAATTCATATCCTGTTGGATCATATATAATATTGCATGTCACGAGTGTTGTGTTTATTATTTCTTGTTTCAGTAATGTGTTTTAACAAAAATAATAATAAATAATAATAACTCAAAATTCAATCGAGAAAAGATTTATATTAGATTATACCCACAGACTGTTATTGTCATTTTAAGAATCTGTTTTGTTTTTGTTTCCTGTTTGATTGAAAGACCAGCAGTGGGCTAATTAAAGTAGTCGTGTGTCACAAGGGAATTGTGCATAGAAGTTAACATTGGGTTTACCACTTTTCTGATTCATGTAAAATGTTATTGGTAATTAAACACTATTCCAGCAATGGTAATTACATGCAGTGTGTTAGGTGGCACTTACTAAAAAAGGAATGCCTGTTGAAAACAATTGACAAAAAAGAATGACAGCATATGTCTTTTAGAACCGATAAACTGATTTTACAACACCTTACACCTGTAATATTAGGAAGTATAATACATAATCTAAAAGTGGAATGACAGCCTTGGAGTACCGAATAATACACTAAAACCAGTGAAAGCAGTAAAACACACAATTAAAGAAAAATGAGGAATGCCTGGCTCTATCTTTAGAACCCCATGACTTATCTTAACCCCCTATTCCATTAATAATAGGCTAGTTGATATACACATTCAAACTGGGATGACATGAATTCCCAGCATTAAGATAAAACATTTAATTGAACGCAATACATTTAGAAAAAAAACGATATTAGTACACAACATGTATAGGAAAATATGGACCATATGGAGCACATGTATGATTATTTTGCAGAAATGGCAAACAAGACGCAGCACTGTTTTCTTACATGTAAAGGTAACTATACAATGAATCTAATTAATGGATGCAGGGGTGACGAAAAACAGAACGGATATGTTAACCAAATGATAGAGTATGATGTGCTGATTCTATATGTATTTTTTATATGTTTCTTTGTTCATATTTTTTAAAGTTACAAACTGTCATTCCTTATCCTTCACTGATTTTAGTGTATTTTCGGTATTCCGAGGCTGTCGTTCTGTACAGAACTGCTGTCATTCTGTGTCGTTCCACTTTTATTTTGTGTGTTACACTTCCTGCTGTTATAGGGGTAAAGGGTATTCGGATCAGTTCATGGGTTTTAAAGATATAAGCTGTCATTTACTTTTGTCTATTGTTTTCATTGGGCATTCCTTTTTTTTGTCATTTGTTTTAGTACGTCCCATGTCTTAACAGTGTTTGTTTAAAAACATTGTGACAATCATGGTTTAGACAAATATTTACTGGTCTGTAGCAAGGCTTTGGTTTTCTACTACCGGGACCTTGAGAAGTTTATAAAATAATTTAATTTATTGTGTGGTTCCACAGTTTGGGAAATGTACAGAAGCAGCCTGCCCAAGCATTACTACACAAATACTGTACAGGACTGTCAAGTTAGAAAAATTGTCAATATAGCTATAAAAGGGGGCAAATGAAACAAGATACATGAGTTGTTAAAGACCAGGTTTAGGGTTGTGAATCGCCAATATGCGTGCCTGTGATGGAAATCAATCCATTTAAAATGTCACGGCAATAATTTAGACTTCTCAAATTTGTGTCCTGTATTGACACAGTTTCTAGGCACCAAATCCAGTTGCTGGGTGCCACTTTTTCAATGATTTGATTGTTTCCATATTCAACTGCTTAAACATACCTACAGTACACCATTGCATTCTCTCTCCCTGCTACATCTGTTCCACAGTCAAGTAGAATGGAAGTGTAATTTGCACTGTGCACCCCTTTCTACAAATCACCTTTTATTTCATCTTCAGTGACTGCAATTAACTCAGCACATGCGGTATCATTGGCATAAGTTTTAGATATTTCCAAACCGTTCTTCATTAAAACAATCTGAGAGCTAAATTTAGTGAATGTTATTTCTTCAACTGCAATCATGTAAGCAGCATTGAATTTAATTTAATTCCCTAAACATTTTTTCTTCATTTAGTTAAGCAGCACAAACCATTGATTTGGCTATTGGTGTCTGGGCTGGCATACTCTTTGCAATAACGTAGTCCCTAGCACTTGTGTGTTTTTTGCTTTCACCGTGCTTCACAGACTCTTTCTTAAAATGGTTAGTTCCCTAAATAGAATCAACTGGCCCTGCTTTACTGCAAAACTCACAATACATGTTTTGTTTTTCACTGTAACGTAACCAGAGAAATCCTTGAAGCCAAGAAGTTTTAATCTGCAGCACTTGCTTTTTTAGATGTGAAGGTGCACTTTCCAGTTTATTGTCTGGATCGTCTAGCTGCTGTGCAATACAATCATCATCAAGAATTCTTGCCTCTCCCCACAAATTGAGGGTGCGTTCACGGAGATCATTCTGTGCAGAATCTGACCAATTTATTGGCTAAATTGGTCAGATTCTGTACAGAATCTGCGCAGAATGATCTCTGTGAACACATCATTGTCTTTATCTAACGTAGATGTGGACATTGTATTACTGCTAGTACTACTAGATGCCGTAGATGAACTTGAGAAAAAATTATATTTTTATCTTCGACATAACTCAAAATATAGGAGCTTTATAGGAGGTGACACAGCATATAAACAAATCAGCTTGATACGTTACCCTGTTCTCTGTTTTTCTTAATTCCTCAACCTTTTATTTTAACTACGTTTTAGTGTTTGGTCAGACCACTTCACATGCACTGCAGGTTAAAGATGTTGGTGTATTTACGTATTACATATGAGCGTAATGAGTGGGGGGAAAAACAAACAGTTCTGCTTGTTCGTGTTTTGTATTTATTTATTTTTTTATATATAAAGGAGACCGTCAATTTTGGTTTAGGAGCCAACGGACGCCTAACATAAAAAAAATACTGTCACCGAAAATATTTTTAAGTCGCATTAGCGACTATTTTAGTCGCAGTCTGGAGCCCTGTGAATGTAGAATATTACCGAATTGTCCTTGTCTCTGTTTATTGTTGTTGAAAGATGCTCTCTTGAGTTCTAGTTGAGCTGACAGTGTGATTGGCTGACTCGGCAGGTGCGGGTATAGGACTGGTTGCTTTAGTCAGTGCACAGTATTGATTGGCTGGTTTTGGTGGATAATAAAATACATTTGGACCAATTGTGTCTTTGTTTAGTATTTGCTGTCCAATAGATGTGAACTGAGTTTTCAATACAGCAAATCAAAATGAAAAAGCTGGCATGTGTGCGGATTGCTTTTAAGTTTGATTCACAGTTGATGCTATGACGTTCCAGCGGGCATCTACTGTCTATGTGAAGGCCCCTAGAACCGGAAGCTGACTGGCTGATGATACTGAAGCATTGTCTATTGTTAACTAATGCTTGTATTATATCTCAACTTTGTTAGAACACTGTCTACCAGTGCCGATGTTCAGGACAGGGAGGTAGAGAAAAGCCGTCTGGAGGAAGCCTATGAGAAATGTGACCGGGACTTGGATGATCAGATTGTACAGCACTACACCGAGCTGACCACTGCCATCCGCACATACCAGAGCATCACAGAGCGCATTACCAGCTCCCGCAACAAAATCAAACAGGTGAAAATGTGTTTAAAACGTGTGGCTGTAAAAAAAGTAACCGTTTCCCCGCCACATTGTTCTAACCTCTGGCCATATGAATGACCTTTGCAGGTGGTACACAACTGTATTCTGCAACTGGTTTTTAAACTGAAGTTCCATTACAGGTGGTGACCAGGAAAAAAAAAACAAAAAATGTTTCAGTGGCACAAATGTTTAATCAGTGACACAATCTTTTACACAAACTATTGATCTGAATATGCCATTGTCCTCATATTAGGCCCCCTTTGTTTTTATTCACCAAACATTTCCAGTTTTTTTCTTACTTTTTTAATGTATATTTACTGGTCTACAGTGATTGGCTTGCCTTATCTGTAACTTCAGTGTTTGCTTTGTAATTGCACACATACTATTACAGCGTTCTTGAGATCAGTTTTGGTGAAAGTGGTACATAATGATGTGTTTGCTTAATATTTAGAAATTCCTGGAGTCTTTTTATGGCAAAGCTATAGGCTGTGCTCTCCATCATTTCCTACTCCCTGTGGCACTTCATAATGATAGTGTTATACAGTGGTCATGTAGCACTCCTTCCAGCATACCATTAACATAAACAAAATCTAAGTGAGATGCTTGTTCTGTTTCTGATAATGTTAATGATTGGAAAATACTAAGGGAACCAATGGCTGTCTCCAGTATGATATTAAAATCAACAACAAAAAAAATGTCCACTACAAGTTAGTCAGAAAATAATTCCCCCCCCCCAAAGGTAATGGAGTAAGTACACAAGGATGGTGACGTTAACCTGTCCATTGTGCTTGCAGGTGAAAGAGAACCTGCTGTCCTGTAAGATGCTCCTGCACTGTAAACGCGACGAGCTGCGGAAGCTTTGGATCGAGGGGATTGAACACAAGCACGTGCTTAATCTGCTGGATGAGATCGAGAATATTAAACAAGTGCCCCAGAGGCTGGAACACTGCATGTCAAGCAAGCACTACCTTCATGCCACTGATATGCTGGTAAGAACTGTGTAGTCTTGATGTAATAACAATTAATAAATGTATTCATTTTAATTTGGGGATTGATCTATTCTCCTTTAAAATTTAGTTTTCCATTCATACCCTGATGATGGTTGCTACCGAAAGGCCTTGATATTTAAATAAATGTCAACTTGCAGGGTTTCCTTTTCTCCATGTTCTCTGTCTTAGGATGTATTCAAAACACCTCTGTTGGCCTTTTTATAACAAATAGCCATTCTCAACTAAAAGGAATCTGAGATGGAAATCAAAAAGATTCCAAAATCAAGCCCATTTGGGGTGGAATGACCTATTTGTATTTCACATTTTTATCCTCCTCTTCAATTAACCTAAATGCAAATCTGTATCTTTCAAATGAGTGTCCGTCCGTCATTCGGCAAAATATCCTGAAACTTGCTGTGAAATCAGATAGAACCCTATTGAAATGCTGTTGGATTGGGTAAAATTGAAAACACATCTGCACTGTTGTGATTTTGCTTTAACTAAAGTTAAATGTTAGTTTTCTCTCTGAATTGGAGAGGCTGTGGCTATTTTGGTCTGGTGAGATCTTAATCCCAGGATGAAAACAAGATTAGACCTGCTATACCCTTTCATTGGAGAGAGGTACCCCTTTAATCCAAGCTTCCTGAAAGGAATATGATTGATTCAATGTATCCCTCCCTCTCTAATTAATGCAGACACATTCCTGCTAACTGGATCACCCTTTTTTAATATTATCTTTATATTCCATTCAGATTAATTGAAGTAATTGTGCCAGTGATGCATGCTTCAGATTTCTGCATTTAAATTGAAATTATAATTCCCTCATTGTCTTGATATGCCGGCAAAAGATGGCTGGTTCCAGGTTTCATTATCACTCACAATACTCCAGCTGCTGTTTCTAATGCATAAAGATTAATTTTTGATAGAATTATTAATGCAACACTGGCAGCTGATCTGTTCAGGAATGATGTGAAGTTTCAGTTGAAGTAAAGAGATGGGATGAAAGATTGTTGTGATCTGTTGAAGATTATTGGATTTTACATTTGTAATAGATGTTGGTAGTGGAAATTGCACCTTATTGGCCGCCCGTCTGTTGATGATATGTTTGCAAAATACATCTGTTTTGAGAAACATTGTCTGTCACACTGAACTCCCACTGCGTGCTACCAATTACAACTGTTTTACTCAATCAAAAACATGTTTTAAACCATTTTCTGAAATGAAAGAGCCACTTGGGACTCAGTTGGTTAATTCACTGGAGCACTAAGGAAGTGTTAGTGGGTGTAAGCAAACTCCACTTACACATTTGGACATTAAATGATGACCTGCCTGTCTGTCCATTGGCACTTGCATACATTATTCATCACTATTTTTTTTTTTATATATATATAAACCATTCTTCATTAAATGTAAGTAAGGCAACATATGTTTTTACATTTTAAATGTGTTTTTCATGTTAATTGTGCAACAAGGCTCTGCCACTTAATGTGGTATTCTATTCTTTTAATCTTTTTATATGTGCCTTTTGAGGAAATCTTTATTACAGGCCACTTTTTCTGCATCACAGGATATTTATCAAACCATCCTGTTCCTGTCACTGCAATACTTGATTATTCCCTTTTGTTTGCCATCGCTAGTGCTTACGTAGTTTAATTGCTCTTCACAGCTGTCACTAACAACACTTTTAACTCTCACCCATCATCTGAAAGTCACGAAACAGATGCTGACAGGAAACTACTTTTTAAA
Organism: Acipenser ruthenus; assembly: GCF_902713425.1. Classification (NCBI taxonomy): domain Eukaryota; kingdom Metazoa; phylum Chordata; class Actinopteri; order Acipenseriformes; family Acipenseridae; genus Acipenser; species Acipenser ruthenus. The sequence continues at coordinate 15,471,420 of NC_081202.1, read as the reverse complement.
TATCTAAACAGACAACCAAAAAAAAAAGTGAAACTCAACTATAACAATCTTCTCTTAGAAGGTATTACTCTGTGTCCTTTTATTCTCAATACTACCAACACACAAAGACTTCTCTATATGTGTTTAGTCATTCTGTCAAACATTTTTGAGTATCTCATTTGTAGCTACTGTGTGTGGTGTTCTCATGTGTTTTTTTTTTTATTGCTGTGGACATTTTCTATGCTCTCTCTAAATGCACCAACAAGCACTGATCTCTCTGTGGAGCATTTCCATTGGGCCATTAGCTCAACTAATAAAAAAACAATCATTTAGTTTGATGAAGATTTATTAAATATAAGCATTTAATAACTTAGGTGTTAATGAAAGTAGAGTGTGTCGTTGTGGCAAAGTGGTTTGCAGTGTGCAGGTGTAGTGGTGATGTGATGATGAAACAGAAGACAGACAACAAAATTCACGATCCAAACAGGTTTTATTTTTATAATCCTGGTCTGGACCCCAAAGAATAATCCCAGGCAATACACAGCAACGTGTATTGCACTTTTCCAAAACAACAGGTTGCAGTCCCGAAATAATAAGACACAGTTCGTAAATAATAAACACAGTACAACACACACAACGACACACACGTTCACAAGTCTGGAGGGAGTGCTATAGTGCTTGTGGTGAAATACAATTTATCCGTGTTCAAAGGTGGAGTGTTGTCCGGATTTAATGCTCCGGATCGTGTTAGCCATCTAATAATAACAAACAAGTAGGTTTTTAGACACGACAAAACAAACAAAACACTCACAATAAATCACAGTACTCCTTCCGGTTCAGCTTAACCATAACAAAGGAACAGATCACCTTGCTACGTCCCCTTTTGTATCGTCAGTTACTTTACAAAAAAAAAAAAAAGCATGTTGGCAAAAAGAAACAGACAAACCCTGACAAACACTATAACAAGTAGCAGGCTAGTGTAGAACCAGCACACATAGCAATTGTTAATTTGTTTTTAATTCTCCTCCTCTCTCTACTCCCGTTCTCCACTCTGAACACCAACCCTGTGTGCGTGAAACACTGACTCTTTTACCGAGACTCGATTGCTAATCAATCATTCAGCTGAATCTTGGCACAGTCTGCACGTGAACTAATTGTGCACTCCCCGTGCCCCTATACAAATACCAACTTTAATCTGCACCTGAAGAGATTGTGCAAATCCTGTGCCTAAATACAAATATACAATCACCTGTGCTACATGACCCACACTTTGTATATCTGTTGTAGGTCCTGGAACATGCAAAGAGCCGGCCTTAGAAATATCAGCAAGGGTGTGTACTCCCCCGTGCCTCCAAGGAGGAAAAGAGAACAGTCGACCCCCTGATAGGAACACAGAGTTGAGGAATATAGGCGTATGAGAGTGCCATTTAAGTTGAGAGTTTGTGTGTTTTTCCATAGCATGCCAGATTGATATTAACTGAATAATTATTGAACCGAACTAATTTGCAGTGCCTAATAGAGATATTTGAGTAAATCAAGTCTTGTAATCTATGTGGATAAACTATTTTTTCCTCTATCAGTCGCCATGAAACAGAAATGTTGGGATTGAACCAAATAGTGAGTGAGCGCAACACGAATGACCAAAAACACAGTTTGAAATTTGGAAGGGATAAACCTCCTGATACTTTTTCACGTTGCAGAGTAGAAAGTTTGATACCGGGTCGTTTTCCTCTCCAAATAAATTTGGAAGTCAAGAGAATGAAGTTTGTGCCAATATCCACTCGGGGGAGATAAAGGGAGCATAGAGCTGAAAAAGTTAACCCGTGGGAGCACATTCATTTTAATTATAGCGATGCGGGCCTGGAATGAATTAGTGAAGTGTGACCAGTTGTCCAGATCTGATTTTACCTGAGCGAAAATTTTGTTGAAATTAGTAGATACGGTAGAGTGCAGAGAGGGTTAAATAGCAACACCAAGATATCTGAAGTGTCTGACTACTGGAATATCTGAGGGAAGGGTCAGACGTGGAGTTTAGGGGCATGTGAGCCCATTTAAGCCAATTAATTTTATATCCCGAGATAAAATTGTTAAAGATATTTAAAAGGTGAGGGAGTGAGCGGGGAACGTTTTCAATAAACAATAGTACATCATCTGCATATAACGAGATCTGATGGTGCATAGAATTAATAGTAATAGGGGCAGAAAGAGCTGACTGATGGACAGCTTGGGCGAGTGGCTCTAGTGATAATACAAATAATAAATGAGAGAGGGGGCAGCCCTGGCGTGTGCCCCTAGAAACAGCATTTGTTCCCTGTTAACACCATTGCAGAAGGATTAGCATATAGGACTTTAATCATATTAATGAACCCTGAGCCCAGGCCCATGTGATCCAGCACTGACCAGAGATAGCCCCATTCTAGTCGGTCGAACCGTGAGATAACCGTTGCTGTTCTATCCTGAACAGATCCAAGAATGTTTTTTTTTTTTTTTTTTCATACCTTTGGAATTCCTTAACTAGTGGGTTGTTGTAAGTGAAGTTTTAATAACTTTAAGCGGTTTTTTCAGGGACGTACAGTAAATTACCAAATAGCCACCAGGCTAATCTCAGAGTTTGTAAATTATGGCATGACTATCATTGATCTACTATTTATACATAGAGGAAAACAAGAACAAACTGAAAAGCCCTTGTTTTTCATGTAACCCCAGGATTGATTAATGCCTTACAATAAACTTCAACATAGGGGGATTTGGGCCATTTACGTGCAAATGTCTCTGCGAGTGATAATCTCTGGATGTGATCTTGGTAATGGTAATACTTTTTTTATTGTATCACATTGCAATATCTCCACTGAGGCAGGACACAAAAATGTATAAGAATTGAAAGATAAGGACTAATGGACCAAAGACGGGCAGTATCATACGTTTAGGACTAATGAAATTGTTTAAATCGTCTGCTTGGCAACCGATGCAGATTTCCTTTTTGATGCTCAGGATTGCTCTATGGTATTGTTTACATTTTCTTTTATACAGTTTTGATTTTTTTACTGCTAATATTAGTGGGGAGATTTGGTTGAAAGCTAATTAATAGTAAAAGTAATTTAGCTTGAGTTAATCACTTAGATAGCTGGGTGCCAATATGGCCTACAATTTTCTTTTTTATTTAAAGATCCTACAAACAGCTTCATCAGTGTAAAACTGGCTTTTAAACTGTTTGCTCTAGAACCCTGTGGCAGTGGGGCAGGTAAAGCCCTGCCGGTGCACATGTGTATGTGTTGGTGTGGGGAATAATGGGTTGAAAGAGAGGGGGTTACATTCCTCCCTGTCCAAAACACAGGGAATGTTGCTGGAGCAGTGAATTAAAATAAAAAATAATACACAAACACAATTTTATCTTTTTTTACTAGCACTTGTTTTAATACTTTTGTATCAACAAAATAATTGAATAAAATGTTTTAAATGTATGTATTTCTTTTTTTTTGCGTTATGTTCCAGAATATATTCTTTGTTGCAGATTCTTTTCATGCATATTTGCAGCTTTAGTACCTAATGTTTATTCCAAAGGCAGTGAGCTGCAGCGAAATTCAATTCTTCTGATTTGCTCTCCTGCTAGGTCTCTGCTGTGAACTCTTTAGAAGGCCCTCTTCTGCAGGTGGAGGGTCTCAGTGACCTACGACTGGAACTCCACATGAAGAAGCTAAACATGCACATGGTCCTCATTGATGAACTACACAGGCATCTGTATATCAAATCCACAAGCCGTGTGGGGAATAAGAACAAGGAAAAGGGCAGGGTGAGGTAAGTGACATTGTTGTTGTTGTTGTTGTTGTTGTTTTGGCGGTAAGATCAAACCAGTTTGAACTGAGACACTATTGGCCCAAATTAAGCTGTGCTCAGACAAGGCTATAAAATCATTAGAGATTCCAGACCTGTCTGACTGTTCACACTAACCCGCAGATCAGTCTGAGGCCAGTTCAATTTAGACCTGCTTGGATTTGCACAAGATCGGTTCAAGTAAAGCCTGAACAGACAAATCGGTTTTATAATGGTCTCTTAGTGTCCTGGATAAAGCCACTGATTTAAGTAATAATACATTTCTGCATATTCTCTTTCACAAAGAAATACAGGACTAAATACATATTGTAATATTTGTGTTGAAAGGTTTATATATATATATATATATATATATATATATATATATATATATATATATATTTTTTTTTTTTTTATCAATTTCAGACTTTTCATAAATTATAAATTGTATAACAAGGAATATATTTTACCTGTAAGTGATCTCGACATGTCAGACATGTCTCGGTCTTGTCAGAACTGTTTTCTGGTGAACTAGTCTGAGATTGGTTGTAACACAGCTTTGGCAATGCAGGCTGGTCGATCTCTGTCTCCAACTTGCACTGATGGAGAAAGTTATGTTATCAGTGCCTACTAGAGATGAGAGGTGGGACTGCAGAAAAAAACAAAGTAGTCCTTCTCATACTGGCAATAAAAAGCAGATCTAATTCTCATTTTGTTGCCCAACCATCGCAGATTTTGCTAGAAAATTTAATCTGGGGGTTTTCGGGCCTCTATCCATAAATATCTTTATAGATGTTATAGAATGTATAGATTTTTTGGAGTCCCCCCATGTGACTTATTATGGCCTAAACTTGGTAGAAATACAAAAAATTCAAATTTCAGTGGGGGGGACTTACAACCAAAAGTGTTTCACAAAATTTAGAAGAGTGGTCCCTAAGGTTCTTATAGTAATACTAACGTTTTAGGACCCGCATCCGGTAAAGGGTTGGGCTGAAGTTCGAATAAAACTTGTCACTTCCCCCTTGTCTGGCAACTTGCCAAAAGTGAGTTAGGTGCTCCTGGTATTTTTAATTAAAAAATTAAACAAATATATATATATATATATATATATATATATATATATATATATATATATATATATATATATATATATATATATAAGCATTTCTGAACTCAGCAGGCCCGAAAACCCCCAGGTGAATTTTTCTAGCAAAATCTGAGATGGCTGGGCAACGGCTCTGGTTGAGTTGTTATGGAATGACTCATTAGCAATAAAAAGGAATAACCAGCCCAGAATGAAATTGTGCTTTACTGAAATAAACTTTAAAACATGTGGTGATTAAAGTTGTGGCCTTTAAGGCAAAGTGCATCATCATACAAGACAATAATAAATAAATGCTGTATCAAACACATTATGCTTAGGCTATAGACTTGAGTTAGAATGTACATTTGTATTGACAGTTTTATCATCCAAGGGGCATAAAGAATTATCATTTGCATGCCATTGACCTGTCTCAGTGCAGCGGCTTGCATTTCTACCAGTGTTATCAGGCAATTGCTTCATTATTTTGCTGCTTTTTTATTTTGTGTATTTACTGTACTATAATAACTGAAGTTCTTAAGCCAAATTAAATTGAAATGTTGGTTACAGCAGTGTAAGGGTACAATATGAATCCAACAGGCCATGTAGAGTTGTTTGTTGATTTGAAATATATATTTTAATTAAGGATGAAAACTAATGTGTAAGTGAAATTATAACCTAAACAGTATTTGTCTTGCAAGCAGTATTGTAGATAAGAGTACATTTGTTTTATTTTTCGTTTCAACAAAAGTTATCCTTTTTATATTCTTTTTTTATACGATTTTTCTTTACACCGTTCAGTGGTGCAGTAGCATTTTCTTTTGAGTTGTGTGGTTCTCCATTTGGTTAAGGCAGGAGTTGACAGCAAGGATGTTTAGTCCAAGTGCATCAGTGCTCGCAGTGACAGCTGGGCCCTATTCTTCTTATGTCTTGGCCTAAAATCTAACCTCCTTCCTAAGCCTGAAGGTTTCTGGGGCAGGTACTGTAAGGAATGCTCGTTTCTGAGACCTTGGCAAATGCATTGATGGCACAGCTAGTATTGCAATGTTAAAATTTTCTCTATTTTTGTTATTCTTTTTTAATTGCCAGTGTTTAAAAAAAAATGCTGGTGCATGTAGGAACACTGTATGAGAGAAATGTATCTTGTCAACACAGTTCAATTCAGTACATGTCTGTAGCAATGTGGTTTGCAGTGCGCAGGTGTAGCGGTGATGCGGTGCTCAAATGATGACAAACAACAAAGTTCACGGTGCAATGATGATTTATTTAGTGAGTGCAATAGTTTTTCCTCCAATCCGTGATTGCCACATTGCTTCCCGTCTGGGGCAATGACTTGGTGTAATGTGGCTCCGCCCCCTTCCTGGATGGCCAACTTCTGACTGACCCTGGAATGAACTGTCAAACCGTCCAGTCCGGGACACACTGTTTCCTTTACACAGCGCCCTCACAGGTTGGAAGGGAGATTTATAACCAAGATTCATTCTTTCTCTGTCACAATGTCACAGGTCTTTTTTACTTCCCTCCAGACTGCAGGGATGTTGCTTTCTTTTATATGTTGAAGAGAGGCAGGGTAGTGGAAAAGTCCTGATCATTAAATGGTGCAGCTGTGCTCATTTTTCCTACCCTTGATGTAAAATACACTTGGGGTTGAGTGCCAATTTGACCTGCCTTTCATGTGCACTTCGTTGTGAATATGATACATTTCTATGTATTGTATTGTCAGGTCAATTGTTCTAGGTATGTATACTTACCTAATATAGATGCATAATAAAATGATAGCATATGAGTAATTACTTATTGTTTTAGCTGTAACAGCTGTAACATCTTGACCCATATTTAAAAAAAAAAAAAAAACAATGATGTCTTTCATTGATCAAAACATGTTAAAGTGTTTTAAGGTTTTAAGGACACTTCACTAACCATATTATTTGTATTCAATAAAGCTCATCTGCAAAAGACACCTCTCCAGTTCCCCTGATTGATGTCACCAACTTGTCAACCCCCCGGAAGTTCCTGGATGCCTCACAGTACAACACTCCTGGGGCTGTGAGCGGTAAGAATAGACTGCACCAAAAGGACTCATTTTGCTTTCATATGAAGAGTGCGAAAAAGAGGTGTTCAGTATCTAGAGACCAAGATCTGATTGTTATACTTACTTACATTTCTTACACTATTGGTGTACTGTGTAATTGGAAAGGTATTTTTCAGGGAAGTTTTGTCCTTGACATCCTTTGACAACGCAAATTGTAAAAGAATAAACTCATACAAAATGGTCAAAGCATTGTATGCTTTTTGAAATACGATAAAATACAGTGATTCGATTTTAAACATTTGAATACCGTTTCACTCAGTAACAAGATAAAATCTGTTTCACATTTGAAAAAACAACATGGAAAATGATGCTGGAAATTCTTATAATCATTGAAATTTTTGGTGTTTAATAAAGGTCAAGAGGAGTATTTTGATTCGTAGCAGTTATTTTTAAGTTCCTCTCTTGTATTCATGCTGTTCTAGTAATGAAATCATTAAAACCATTAGGATAATATTATTATTTGTTTATTTAGCCGACACCTTTATCCACGGCAGCTTACAGAGACTAGGGTGTGTGAACTATGCATCAGCTGCAGAGTCACTTATAACAACGTCTTGCCTGAAAGACGGAGCACAAGGAGGTCAAGTGACTTGCTCAGGGTCACACAGTGAGACATTGAGTGAGCTGGGATTTGAACCAGGGACCTCCTGCTTACAATCCCCTTTCTTTAACCACTGGACCACTGTGCAGAGTCACAGTAGAGCACATGCCTAAAACAATGGGATGCAAATGTGCCTCTGTGTAGACTCCTTTTGGATTCAACTTGTCAGCCTTGTCTTTGCTATTCCTGGTCTAAGGCAGAAACCAGCCCTTCAAAAGAAATATATGCAAACTGTAGGAATTTACTTGTTTTAACTAAAGGTTTACTTTATACCAGGGGGCATCAGCGTTTAGTTGAATGGAAGTTAAGCTAAACCCTTAGGATTGGTTTGATATGCTTATGCTATGCTTGTGCTGTATTTCTTTTTCAAGCCAGATCAGGTCTTTTCAGTAGTTTCCATACTGATAGTTTGTAAGTTGGCACCTTTTCTGCCACTTTTTCAGATTTTAAAAAGACCTCAGACGCTTCTTTGTGTGCTATTAGATCATCCTTATTTTTTTTGTTTATGGGAAATTTGCAATACAGGTAAAAAAAGAAAAGAAAAATATAAAACCTACAGCCATTTAAAATAGGGTGGAAGTAATTTCCTGACTAATTGCAAATCTCCAAACATTACCCGAAAAGCTGCAATTAGCTGTCACTTGATCTAAATGTACTGTAATGACAGGAAGCTTTTAATTGAATTGATTTATTTTCAGTTGGCAAGCTTCTTTATAAATGCAAATGTTCTTTAATGGCCTGCACATACCTAATGTGTTGTGGGTAATTGTAGTAATTACTGTACAGACTGCAGTTGATAAACTAAAATCCATTAACTTATCGTAAGAATTTGTTCTTTTATTATTCTGCTGTTTGAGCAAATAAAAAATTATAGGAAAAAATCTGTCCCACTGTAAAACAAATGTAAATGTAACTCTATTCTGGCCATGAGGTGCCTGTACACATGTCTCTGAGATGAACCGTGGTTGGATGCTGTTCTTGTGGGTATCAGAATCTAGGCCATTGGCCCAGTGCTGGGCTTAATGACCTCTGTCTATATATGAAGGCAATACCTTGGTTACCACTTATAGATTACAATTTGATACAAGAAGTTATTCCACATACACATACGTTTTCATCATACTAAAACCTGAGATTATAAAGGCTACATCTTGGGAATCACTAGTCTTATTTTGATCAAATGGGCATCTGGTAAGATTTTCTATTTCACTTGCTGTTGGTGTAAGCCATGATACATACGTATTAATACTTATTAATGGAACTGATTCTTGTTGAGGCTTTATATTGAAACAGAGATCAAAGCCAAAGTGCTTTTTTTGGCCGAGCCCCAGTTTCAGTATTCTTATTAAAATAATAGATCATCATACCTTTAATAAAACCCTGTTTGCTTGTGTGTGTTTTAGACTGTTTGGATTGCACTGGTAATCTGCCTCAATGTTTTCTAGTTCGAGAGATGAGTCTGCAGGAGATCAAGGAAGACGTGGATGTGGACCCTGAGGAAAACAGTGCCGTGTTCATGGGCATCCTCATCAAGGGCCTGGCCAAACTCAAGAAGATCCCAGAGACAATCAAGGCAATCATAGACCGCCTCGAGCCAGAGCTGAAGCAGATTGTCAAAAGGTCCACCACACAGATAGCAGACAATGCCTACCAAAGGGGAGAGAGTCTGTCTCAGGAGAATCAGCCCAGGTAAGTTGCAGAAGACCACAATTGAATGTAATAGCCATAATTATGCCATAGTTGACAGTTGGTGGATTATATAAAGCATTTGTTAATTGTCATTTTATTTTAGACATGGACAAACCGTGGTTATATGAAGCAAGCGACGTGTTTTCTTAGCCGAAGTGTTCTTTAAGATGGAGTTGACAACCAGACACAATATGAATGAATCAATAAATAAATAAACATGCATTATTTGTCATGATGCACGTGCATCAACATATGAAATGAACAGAATAAGAGAATAGTAATAGGCAAGTGTATGTTAATAAACTTAACTTAATAAAGTAACAGACAAACTAACATTAGTAAACAAATAAAACTAAATTAACACAGCACCCCTACACACGTTAAAAAATGCAGCAGCAGCTCTAGATTAATTATGAATACCTGTACAGAGCAATATTCAAGACATGCACAAAATTATTTAACAGAATGGTGAAGCAACTCGCCAGAAAGGAAAACGCTAAATTGCTAGGCAACTTGTGTCTGATTCAGGTTTTTTCAAGAGCTCGAACAATTTCCAACTTTTTGTAGCAAGAGAAACAGTGCAGCATTTCGCTGTTAGTTTACATGCCATTTTGTAGCGACGAGGTGCACTCGTGGAAATCACAATACAAAACGAGTCAATGATATGATGGGGGTTCTGGAAAGATTTAATAAACCAATCAGTGTGCCTCAAGTCACTCTCGCGATAAGTTACTTTTGAAAAGATTGAAGAAATAATTAAGTGAATTTCCTGTTCCTTTAGGTGGAGCATTTACAAGGGGAAAAATCTGTTTCACCACAAGGGTGTTCTCTTAGACGAAGTGTTCTCTGAGGAGGTGTTCCTATATGCAGAGACTACTGTATTTAGAATTTAGTAGTCTGTTTTTGAAGCTGTATAAGCTTTTCTAAACATATTCTTTCAAGGTCAGAGATCAAATCTACTTTAACCCTTTGCGGTCCATTGTCGGACCTGGTCCGACATTGCAATTATTCCTATCCGGTCCATTGTCGGACCCTGTCCGACATCATCAAAAAAATGCAAAAAAAGGGGTTTCTAGTCGTTTTTTCTCCGGAAAAAGCCGAGAAAACCATTCAATGGCCGAGAGGGAGCAACAGGAGCCGAGACAAGCCGATTTAAAAAAAAAAAAGGCGTATCTCATGATTAGTCATACTTGCTCCTGGCATCCTATATGGGCGGTCATAAGGAAACAAGCTGGCTGTTACTGTATCAGCGCGCACAGAGACTATCACGGACATTTGCAGAGCTTTTTTGAGATGTTATTGTAATAAAATAATGACTTGGATTGCATTATTGAGGAGTTTGGTGATAAAACGAGTGATCAGGAGATGATTGATCGGTATGTACGACTATTATTATTATTATTATTATTATTATTATTTATTTCTTAGCATATTTGAAAGCGACAGCGAACGAAAGGGTGGGGCGGGGCTGGAGATGCCTAGTGAGTGCTTTGTTGATATGCAGGGCCTTTTAAACCCGTTTGACTGTAAAAAAAAAAAAACTTTTAAACAACGCGTCTAAAATTAACTGCGCATGTGAAAATAAATTGGACCTGACGCGCCTGATGCGCACTTAATAAATGGACTGCAAAGGGTTAATGTGATTGTCTGTCAGAGGTGGTAAACTTTATGAATACATAGAATAGGTTATCAAGCCAATTTATTAACTTGGCTTCCTTACTGTCATAGAAATAATGGTGATACTACCACTTATGATTAAGACTTAAGATACATATCTGGTTTTAAGTTTGAAATGTGGTATTTTTCTTCCTTAAAGGTTTGGTTAACGTAGCCATACAGTAATGGTGGCTAATGGCCCCAATGCAGAAGTAAAGTGACAGATAATAACGGAAGACAAATTAAAGTAGCAATTACTTTGCTTTTAGGGAAACTTGTTTCTTTACAGAAAAGAGTCTAAACAGCCTTCTTGAAACTGTGATAAATAAAATCACAATTTATAATTGTGCAATTGGGACCAATAGATGTCACCTTTCATTAAACTTGAGCCATACATTTACTACTGGGTGCCTTTCAGCATAACAACAAACACCTTTTCTTAATAGTCAGGTGGGAGGAAAATAAAACATTTCAGTCAGAAACTAGGAATATCCTTAATCTTGCATGTACTGTTTCAAAGGTATCTTTTACCATTTAAACAACATGATGTGTACGTTGTTTTGAAAAAAGGGACATTCTGATTACTATGTAAACTTATGGAAAGTATAATAAGATCCAAAATGGAAAATTACCTAGGCTATATGGTAACAGTATCCTGGGAGACAGTCAGCATGGTTTTAAGAAAGGGAGATCGTGTCTAACTAACCTGCTTAATTTTTTTGAGGATGCAACATCGACAGTGGATAATTGCAAAGCATATAACATGGTTTATTTAGATTTCCAGAAAGCTTTTGACAAAGTCCCGCATAAAAGATTAATACTCAAACTGAACGCAGTAGGGATTCAAGGAAATGCATGCACATGGATTAGGGAGTGGTTAACATGTAGAAAACAGAAAGTACTGATTAGAGGAGAAACCTCAAAATGGAGCGAGTTAACCAGTGGTGTACCACAGGGATCAGTATTAGGTCCTCTGCTATTCCTAATCTACATTACTGATTTAGATTCTGGTATAGTAAGTACACTTGTTAAATTTGCAGACGACACAAAAATAGGAGGAGTGGCAAACACTGTTGCAGCAGCAAAGGTCATTCAAAATGATCTAGACAGCATTCAGAACTGGGCAGACACATGTTAAATGACATTTAATAGAGAAAAGTGTACTGGCAATAAAAATGTGCATTATAAATATCATATGGGAGATACTGAAATTGAAGAAGGAATCTTTGAAAAAGTCCTAGGAGTTTATGTTGACTCATAAGTGTCTTCATCTAGACAATGTGGGGAAGCTATAAAAAAGGCCAACAAGATGCTCGGATATATTGTGAAAAGTGTTGAATTTAAATCAAGGAAAGTAATGTTAAAACTTTACAATGCATTAGTAAGACCTCACCTAGAATATTGTGTTCAGTTTTGGACACCTCGTTACAAAAAGGATATTGCTGCTCTAGAAAGAGTGCAAAGAAGAGCAACCAGAATTATCCCGGGTTTAAAAGGCATGTCTGTCATATGCAGACAGGCCAAAAGAATTGAATCTGTTCAGTCTTGAACAAAGAAGACTGCGCGGTGATCTAAAGCATTCAAATTCTAAAAGGTATTGACAATGTCGACCCAGGGGACTTTTTTGACCTGAAAAAAGAAACAAGGACCAGAGGTCACAAATGGAGATTAGATAAAGGGACTTCATAACAGAAAATAGGAGGCACTTTTTTACACAGAGAATTGTGAGGGTGTGGAACCAACTCCCCAGTAATGTTGTTGAAGCGGACACCCTGGGATCCTTCAAGAAGCTGCTTGATGAGATTCTGGGATCAATAAGCTACTAACAACCAAACGAGCAAGATGGGCCATATGGCCTCCTCTCGTTTGTAAACTTTCTTACGCTCTTACTTTCCTTGGTGTACTTGCAGTATTTTTCAGATCAGGTATGATAAGACACTGTGACAATGGCTGACTTCTCTGCCACTGCTGTCTGAATGAATCTTAAACCAGCGTGTCTGAGCAGAAGTAGCTAAGAATAGCTGGGTAGCAGCAACTTAGCCAAAATTTAGTTTGAAAGACAAGTTCTTATAAAATGAATACAGTGAAGACTGTATTACGATAACTTGAACTTCTGCTTGTCAAGATTCTGCTTCATATTCTGTTAATATTAAAGGTTATCTTAGTGTAATTTAGTTTTACCCTTATACTTTTTATGATATTTTATGATATGATTGGTTTATAGCTCTGTTTCTCCAATATTGATTTTGCACTGTATCTGAATTTTATGTCATTATCTGAACCTGTGGAATCCTAAGCCCCTTTCACGCTGGCATGATCTATCCAGGTCAGAACCTACCAGGGCAGGACCCGGTGTCATGCAGGTCGGTATGTGATTTCATACTCCTTTTGATAAAGCAGGGTTGACCTGGATGACAGATGCAAGTAAACAATATGCGTATCAATGCACCAGAAGCAGCTTGTTACTGACGTTTCCATCCAAGCTTCTCTGGATTGAATCGTCGGCCAAATTCTTAATTAGAGCAAATGTTTCTACATCCCTGCTGCAATCTGATTCATGCTGTGTCTCGATCAACAAAAATATGGGTAAACAGAATAAACAGAAACGTTCCTTGCGGAAGTGAAACTTTCACACAGGCGTGGCTGTTTGTTATTGCATCGGCTCACGAACGTCCATCAAGCATTTTGTCTCGCTCAACCCGGGTCAAAGCTTGTCACGCCACATCCTGAGGTGGGTCACTGGGACCCGGGTTAACTAGCACGTGATTTCACACTACGCGGGATTGTGACCCGGGTAGCCAGGACCTGGGACTGGACCCGGGTAGAAGTCCCAGTGTGCAAGGGCACCTTTTCAGTACAGATTCAGAATTATTATAGAAGTGAGAAAACAAATGACTACTCGCCCTTCAAAGTGAGATCAAATCTTGTTTCTTGTATCATATTTAATTTAAATTAGTGACGCAACAGTTATTTTCATAAAGTTCCAAATCCAGCGATACTGACAAAAGATAAAACTGAACTGAAACCACATATTTTGTTCAATGAAAAATCATTGGCAGTCTCAGCACTAAGCCATTTTCACGAGCTCATCACATTGTTCTTCGTATAGATGCTTCCTTTTAACATCCCTTTATAATTAATATAGTAACATAAATCAAACGTTTATGACGAGACTTATGTGATTGTTTCTGACAGCGTGCAGTAGGGATAACTGTTGCTTTATACATAGTCCTGGTGTTCAGATGTCTAGTGTTGTTGATGAAAGGGGCTGCTACTAGCACTAGCAGCCATATGCAAAAGACTAACCCTAATTTAAACCTTTGTTAAAAAAAAAAAAACATCCTGACAAGTGAAAATCTTGAACAATTATGAAAAAAGTCTGTCGCGTCTGTTAAATTACTCTGTGTAGACTTAATTTAGACCTAATAAAAAATAAGTGACTAAAATAGCCAAATACAAAAGTATTAAAAAACAATTAAATGTTTGTTGAGGTTGTGAACCACTGTGAACCTGGAATTGGCAGTAAATGGGCGAAGATACAAAACAAGCGAAAGGGATGCTGCAGACACGGACCAGTTTGATAGTAATTTGGGGAAGACCGTGCTTACTAAGCATCTGGATTCAATGGGGGGTTTGTAGCCTACCACTTGGGTAGGCAGCGTTGATCAGCCTTGTAGCTCAGAAAATGTTTGGCAGAAGTATCTCTGACTGTTCAGTTTAAGATGCATTTCTATTGTGTATTTACAGGTTGTTGCTGGAGTTGTTGGAATTGCTGTTTGACAAATTCAATGCAGTTGCTGCAGCACACAGCATAGTCCTGGGACATCTTCACCAGATCGTAGTTTCTGCGACTGGCCCTAAAGAGGGAGTGATCAAGCTGTACGACATGGCTGACGTTTCGGCCAAAATACAGAGTGTGTTGCAGGTAGGAGTAAGACACAAGTAACTGTTTTTTACTTAACTGCACGATCTCCTTCACAAAATAACTGTTAAATCGTCATGAGCACATATATCTAGCTCTCCTGCATAACCTTAGTCAAATCCAGTTCAATCTGAAATATTTTCCAGAGTTGGGCTTTATAGACGGTTTGTTTTTATATGTTTAGATGTTAGCTGTTAGTTTTAAATAAATGTAATGGATGGAAACACTGTCATACTGTTGGGAATTCTGTTGGGAACTTAGAGACAACACGTTTCAATACTGATGCCTTAATGCTGCTGGGATAAACATTTGGAGATGGGCAACATGACAGAGGGGGATTAGGCTCATGAATATGCATGATTAACAGAGGCTGAGATTCGCATATGGTTATTGTAACATAATTAAGGGATGTTAGTTTTGTTTAAAATGTGTATATTCCAGTTATGCATTACTGGAAATGTCATTTAATCATTTAACATTATATTGTAGTGGCATGAAATTATTTGTGTTTTAAAAAAAAAAAAATAGACTAGAGAACTGTTTTGCAAAAATATATATATATATATATATTTATAACAATTTGACTTTTTAAAATTGGAATAAAAATCTAACATGCACGTGCAATTACGCTGACTTTTGTTGGGTGGTGGATGTTGGAACAGGAAACAGGCGCTATCAGAATGAGCTCCCACCCAGTCTGGGTGAAATAACTGGTTTGATAGAAATAGCTGCTATTGCTGGGTCGAGTAGTATCTTTAAATAGAGATGTAGCTTGCAGGTTGGACATACTGTAAGTAATATAAGAGGATTGAAACTTACATGCATAATTTCTTTCCGATAATGATATCATTTTTTTTTTTTTTTTTTTTTTGCTGCAAATTGTTTGGGTACATACAGTTGATATATGTCATGGTCATCAACTGTTTCATCACACTGAGAGCTCGGGGGATTTATGTTACTCGCATACTTGCTGATTAAGGCAGTACTGACATGTTTTGTTCATTATTATGAAGAGAAAAAATATATATTTTTGGTGTATACCACAACCAGTAGATGTACTATTTGCAAATCATTTTCTATTTAAAATACATTACTGGCAACTTATTTTCTATTTGTATTTGAAATAGATTGGGTTTGTCATCTTGTGTCACTGTGAGTATTTTAATGTCTCAGTTCCATCTTGTTGGTAGGCACAGTCTTAAGCAGAATGTTTCTTCTTTTCCCCTCAAGTGTCCTTGAAGTATATTTTAGATTACTTTTCATGGCTTAGATAGTTTCATATTTAGCCATTAGCGATTGCTCAGTTTTTTTCTTATCTTCTCAAAGCTTGTATGTAATGTAATATGGAGAAAGGCTATCATGCAGTTAGCGTGGTAACTCATTTGTATCAATCTACTAAAATGACAGCCAGGAGGCAGGCAGGCAGCAGATGCAGGAGTTTAACAGCTTTTTTCCCCCTTCAGTGTTATCACAGAAATAACACATTCATCCTCTTTACACTTGTTATATTGGCTGAGAAGGCAACCCAGTGTCCCTGCATAGAGATCAGTTTATCATAGCATCTCTGGCAACCTGCTAAAGTTGCTCTCCTGCAGGTATTGAAGTTTAATATTTCAGTCGGCCTGTGCTAGTGCAGTTTTTTTATTGTGACTGAGTAGCATGGAGCTTCTCACAAAATGTCCTGGGTACCTTCCCTTTATGAAGTACCTTGACCCATCTTAATAAGTATTCCATAAAGGGGGGGGGTAGGTACACTATAAGCAGGGTTTTATCGTTTTTGATTATTATTTGGCAAAATCAGTTATTTTCGGTTATTAAAAATAAACACCACTCAAACACATCAATTTTCAGTTTCTATAATACCTTGAATATACATTTCACGAATACATATACAAACGTTAATATACGCATTAAGTTATTTACATTTTTTCCTACAATTAAACATTCATCATGGTACTCTGATTAAGGTATGATATTTATGTAGCTATAATAATAATGTTAATCATGATAGTAATAATAATAATTAGGCAGTCATTGTACACAACATGCATTTAATATGCATTAGTAGAAGCTGTAGAGCAGTTTTATATTTATAATAACTTTTTCGGTTCATCACTGAATAAAACCTGCAAAAAAATAACTGGTGATGCAATGTTGCTGTCAATAGCCTACAGAAAGACCAGTTCATTTGACAGACATTTTAAGGTGCAAAAATGCCATAACTGTAAATCTAACCACTGGGGATCTACCACTGGGGAGATAATGCAGGGATATACATTTTGCTGATTTGATATTGGTAGCAAGTCCTTGGTTTTTGACATGGAAGTATTTCTGTGTCACTCATAAGGTGATCACCACCATGTTTCTTTTGTTTTCTTTACATTCACAAGTCCACACTTCAGCCATGTGGATTGACAGAAATTGCAGCATATTGGAACACCTCACCCCCTCTATGCAACAGGCCCTATATGTTAACCACTGCCTCTTTAAAAGCTACCTGTAGATGACTGCTGTTGCATTACCTGAATCTCTGATGACTGACAGATTGTATAAGACCTATTGTATCAATTCCATTTTATTTTGGAAGCGGTACAAGAGATCAGGTAATAAAAGCACAAGCACTACCCACATAAATGTTTCAGCTTCTCTGCATCCCAATGCAAACATCTGCTGTCACAACTACAGTATGTCTCAAAACTGGAGACTACTGCATTGTCACCTACTTTCTTTCACGCATTTATATTAATGGTCTCAACAGGTGGTGTCCGCAGCCACTGTGTAGTCTATGGACCAATACCATGATATATTAAACTGCCCTTTGATTAGTGTGCCTAGAAGCTGTTGCTAGTAGGAAACTGATCTTTTCCCCATCATTTGCTGAAGTTCCTGAGGTTGTCTCAACATTACAGTTTTCAGACATTAAGGCATACGATGGCTGACAATTATTTGAATAACTTTGTGACTGACAGCCCTGAGGTATGCTCATTAATACAAAAAGGCATTAAAACCAACTCCATCTCAGCAGTGAATATAAATTAGGAAGATAATGTTGTTTCATCATATGATCATTATGACCCCAGCTACCCTTGGGTATTTTTCACTCCTTTTCATGGCTGTCACTTGTGGCTGCTCTGTCAGTTTATATGACTTTTTCCCCAAAGCTTTCTCCTCATTCTCTGAGAGACCCGGTGTTTTATCATGCTGTTAGATTGCAGAGAGAAAGAGACAGTAAGAGACTCCAATTGAATCAATGACTTGTGATTGCTGGATCAGCCAAGTTAACTTGACGGTTAAATCGTAACTAATACTTAACTGAAAAGGCTAGTGTGTTGCTTTGGATGTCCATCATCAATCCTGTCTTTTGGTTTTGTCATTTTTGACTTTGGCTCAGAACAGCCTGCTCTTATATCATTTTGTAAATGCACTGTGCATATTGTAGAAGCAGGATAGTCGAAAGTGAACATTCAATAAATTTTTAATTTAGTGGTCGCCAATTCGTTTTTTTGTAGTTTTCTCCCCAATTTTAGTAGTGGCCAATTATTTTTGTTTAGCTCAGCTCACCGCTACCACCCCCGCGCTGACTCGGGAGTGGCGAAGACGAGCACACGCTGTCCTCCGAAGTGTGCGCCGTCAGCCGACTGCTTTTTCTTCACACTGCAGATTCACCATGCAGCCACCCAGAGCTACAGCGTCAGAGGACAACGCAGCTCTGGGCAGCTTACAGGCAAGCCCGCAGGCGCCCGTCCAGACTACAGGGGTCGCTGGTGCGCGGTGAGCCGAGAACACCCTGGCTGACCTAACCCTCCTACTCCCAGGGCGGTGCTTGGCCAATTGTGCGCCACCCCCTGGGAGCTCCCATCCTCGGTCGGCAAAGGAATAGCCTGGACTCGAACCGACGACGTCCAGACTATAGGGCACATCCTGCATCCAGCATGCTTTTACTGGATGTGCCACTCAGGAGAGATTTAAAACAACTGATAATATGGTGCACTGACATAAATGGTAATTTGATAATTTTGCAGATTCTCCATATTTAATTATCTAACTTTGCACAATGCATTCAAAACCATGCTTAATGTTAACCCTTGTGATTGCTGCTGTGTAATTTTGTAGAGCATGTCTGCAGCAAATGACCTGCCCTGCCCAAAGGGGTGTAAGTGGTCAGCGAGAACATAGATGCACTGCATCCAGAATCATTCTATAATAGACCTTTAGTGTTGAATTCCTGACAGTCATTATTGCTATTTCTCAAGTAAAGCCAATGAAGTTGCCAGCAGCTGAGCTCTTTTAATTTTCACAGCTGAGATGCGCAACAGTATATTCTCTTGATTAGAGAATGCATCATGTGAGATGGGTTTTGTTATTCAGTTGTTCATGTTATTATTTTTTGGAGCTGATTGTATCTGTTGAATGTGTATTAGGATGAGTGAGAAATCTATGACAGCGATATTATGGCTGATGATCATACGCAGCTGTTTCCTGTTGCATACAGCAATTGTAAGGATGTCGTGAAAAATTTCACACACACACATTTTGCTTTCTCCTCATTTTACCACGTGTTTAGTGTAAAATGTTATTCCTGAGCTATAACAGTTCGGAGGTGTAGTCTGTAGCCCCCTTCTGCTGCATGTTGTTGCTGAGCATAACTCCTCACTTGGCTTACGGAATTGCATGTGACAAGCAGGAGTAATGTTTGTACAGCCGATTGTACCAACATATAAACACGAGGAGATGGACCCACAGGGAAATAAAACCAGTCAAAATAAAGATTGAAAGCTCATGTCACTGGAAGGTCACGACCGCTCCCCTTTTTAAATTACCTTCAACAACAGGAAGCAGAAACTAAAGTAGCCTAATAAATGTTTTTTGTCTGCTATCAGTACCTAATATCTAAACATTTTATATTCCTGGAAATCAAAATAGAAGCAGCTTGTGCTATGTAAGATACAGCTCTTCCCTTTCAATACATCCACTCCAACAAAAGGTTAGGTGGATGTTACATCTGGGTGCTATAAGATATAAAAGTAACAACAATTGAAGGGGAGGGGAGTGAGCAGAATAAGCAGTATTATAGTTGCCTCCATGCCAACACATGAAAACTTGTTTACAGCATTTGTAGTTACCATTTAGGAAAGGGTAAATAACTTTTGACAACAGAAGAATCAACCAGCAGTTAACACTTACTGTATCATGGCCTCTGCGTAACTTCTTGTGGCTTTTTACTGTTATGCATCACATATGTGCACAGTTTTGAAGTTAACTGTAATAAACATGGAAAATGGAACTATGGTTTTAGAAATGAAAGCTTTTATTGAAAGTTATCCACGTCAGTAAATTGATGATTTTCAAGCCAGTAATAGCGCTCTCAAAAGCTTTTTCTTATTAGAAATGTTTATTTCAGATAGTGAGATGACATGTCTTTCAGGCTTTTGTTTGATACTTATGCATAAGCTGGCTGTAAGAAAATCTGAAGAACAGGGCAGTCTGGCAGAGAAAGCTATTTAATGTCCTCCTCATTAAACTGTTGTCATATGAAGGTGGCAGGACTCTAATGATGTGATTTTTCTGGAACACATTAAAGAACAATTAAATATATTAACGCAGCATGGTGTTAGTGAGGAACATGTGCCTTTTAAAGTTATCTCAGTAATTTAAATATAACAACCAGAAAGCATGTCTTCCTTTCGAATTCAGATTAAGGGTTTCGTTAGCCATACAAAGAAGCCTAGGTTTTGGTTTACCATGCAACATGTTGTTGAGACTAACCTTCCATTTATTTAAAGTGGTTTTAGCTAATTCCTAAAATCTTACCCGTCATCAGTGTGGAGTAGTGGTTAGGGCTTTGGACTCTTGACCGGAGGGTCATGGGTTCAATCCCAGGTGGGGGACACTGCTGCTGTACCCTTGAACAAGGTACTTTACCTAGATTGCTCCAGTAAAAACACAATTGTATAAATGGGTAATTGTATGTAAAAATAATATGATATATTGTAACAATTGTAAGTCGCCCTGGATAAGGGCGTCTGCTAAGAAATAAATAATAATAATAATAATAATAATCATGCACTTCCTTTAGCTATGTACTGTAGATCTCACATGTGCAATTTTGCAAGACGCACCAGGTAAAGCAAACCTTTATTTTTATTTTAAAATGAAATCTGCTACCATACTTGGTTAAGAAAGCTCTCACTCTGCATGCCTTATTTCCAGGTCTGTTGTACTTCCTAGAACATTTCACACAGAAAGTCAAAGTGTCTCTACTCCATCAACATAACGTAAAATTTTATGTCAATTCCATAATGTGTCCCAAATATAACCTCAATCATGAAACTGACTCAGGTGACTAAAGTTTTGGTCAAAATGGAGTTGAACTCAGCAAAGATTCTGCTGACTAGATAGCTGAGCCATAACCCATGCAATGTGTCTTGTCACAGGCTGACAGTTAGCTGCCAAAGGTGGTTTACCTGTCGTTTTTCTATTCAGACAAGGTCCTAGAGACACAGCTCTGTTTATCTGCCTATCAATCTGACAGTTCCGCTATCAGTGCAATTACTTTTTAAGCTCTTGCTATTATTACTTGTTCGAGCTCACTAAGGTCTGTAACCTCCTCTTTCTTGGATATCTTTCACTGCAGTTTGGCTGTCATACACGTCAGCAGTCAGTTGGCCAATTCACCTAATTAGCACCAACCTACACAGTGTAAATTGGTGGGGTGCACTGTATACAGATACTGTAACTGGTTGCGTGAATAAAATCGGTTCTGAACAGCCGACCATCTTTGTAACTGATTGGTCCAAAAACTATTCCTTCCTTCTTTTCTGTAGGTATGTTATGTAACAATTGTCTAGAGAATGTTCATGAAAAATAATAGTAACATTGACTAGAGAAAAACTATCCAATTGCTGGGTTTTACACTGAAATACACCGTTTCTATAAACGTGTTTAATATATAATCAGATTGTTTATATATATTATGTAACAATGTGCATATCATTTCTTGATAACCAAGAAAGTTTCTTGGAACAAGACAATCTAAAGGGAAGCAGTGTGGAGTAGTGGTTAGGGCTCTGGACTCCTGACCGGAGGGTTGTGGGTTCAATCCCCAGTGGGGGACACTGCTGTTGTACCCTTGAGCAAGGTACTTTACCTAGATTGCTCCAGTAAAAACCCAACTGTATAAATGGGTAATTGTATGTAAAAATAATGTGATATCTGTATAATGTGAAATAATGTATAATGTGATATCTTGTTACAATTGTAAGTCACCCTGGATAAGGGCGTCTGCTAAGAAATAAATAATAATAATAATAAAGGATATGCAATTAAGTCCTCAGGAGCTAGTAAAATTTGCTTTCTACAAACAGCCCGAAAAATATCCATTGGCTGCTTCTGTAAGACATTGTGTAATTGTTTTTACTTGTGCCACTGTGTTAATCTTCTTTCCACATTGGGATGCCTGCCCATTAAATAATGTCTGTGAGTGATGGAATGCATTCACTTTTAAAAAGGGGCCTGTTTTCTGTAGGCACCGCATCCGCTGCGCTGCCCCATAAACCAAAAAACTGCAACATTTCTGGGAATTTATGAATCCTTGAGTAAAATCTTAACTACAATAGAGCTTTACTCACAGTTTGCAAACATTGAACCAGTTACTCCAAATATATTGAAACATACAGACGTGCTCAAATTTGTTGGTACCCTTACAGCTCATTGAAATAATGCTTCATTCCTCCTGAAAAGTGATGAAATTAAAAGCTATTTTATCATGTATACTTGCATGCCTTTGGTATGTCCTAGAATAAAGCAAAGAAGCTGTGAAAAGAGATGAATTATTGCTTATTCTACAAAGATATTCTAAAATGGCCTGGACACATTTGTTGGTACCCCTTAGAAAAGATAATAAATAATTGGATTATAGTGATATTTCAAACTAATTAGTTTCTTTAATTAGTATCACACATGTCTCCAATCTTGTAATCAGTCATTCAGCCTATTTAAATGGAGAAAAGTAGTCACTGTGCTGTTTGGTATCATTGTGTGCACCACACTGAACATGGACCAGAGAAAGCAAAGGAGAGAGTTGTCTGAGGAGATCAGAAAGAAAATAATAGACAAGCATGGTAAAGGTAAAGGCTACAAGACCATCTCCAAGCAGCTTGATGTTCCTGTGACAACAGTTGCAAATATTATTAAGAAGTTTAAGGTCCATGGAACTGTAGCCAACCTCCCTGGGCGCAGCCGCAAGAGGAAAATCGACCCCAGATTGAACAGAAGGATAGTGTGAATGGTAGAAAAAGAACCAAGGATAACTGCCAAAGAGATACAAGCTGAACTCCAAGGTGAAGGTACGTCAGTTTCTGAGCGCACCATCCGTCGCTTTTTGAGCGAAAGTGGGCTCCATGGAAGAAGACCCAGGAGGACTCCACTTTTGAAAGAAAAACATAAAAAAGCCAGACTGGAATTTGCTAAAATGCATATTGACAAGCCACAATCCTTCTGGGAGAATGTCCTTTGGACAGATGAGTCAAAACTGGAGCTTTTTGGCAAGTCACATCAGCTCTATGTTCACAGATGAAAAAATGAAGCTTTCAAAGAAAAGAACACCATACCTACAGTGAAACATGGAGGAGGCTTGGTTATGTTTTGGGGCTGCTTTGCTGCACCTGGCACAGGGTGCCTTGAATCTGTGCAGGGCACAATGAAATCTCAAGACTTTCAAGGCATTCTGGAGCGAAACGTACTGCCCAGTGTCAGAAAGCTCTGTCTCAGTTGCAGGTCATGGGTCCTCCAACAGGATAATGACCCAAAACACACAGCTAAAAGCACCCAAGAATGGATAAGAACAAAACATTGGACTATTCTGAAGTGGCCTTCTATGAGTCCTGATCTGAATCCTATCGAACATCTATGGAAAGAGCTGAAACTTGCAGTCTGGAGAAGGCACCCATCAAACCTGAGACGGCTGGAGCAGTTTGCTCAGGGAGAGTGGGCCAAACTACCTGTTAACAGGTGCAGAAGTCTCATTGAGAGCTACAGAAAACGTTTGATTGCAGTGATTGCCTCTAAAGGTTGTGCAACAAAATATTAGGTTAGCGGTCCCATCATTTTTGTTCATGCCATTTTCATTTGTTTTATTATTTACAATATTATGTTGAATAAAAAATCAAAAACAAAGTCTGATTTCTATTAAATATGGAATAAACAATGGTGGATGCCAATTACTTGTCAGTTTCAAGTTATTTCAGAGAAAATTGTGCATTCTTCGTTTTTTGTGGAGGGGTACCAACAAATTTGAGCACGTCTGTAGTGTTATTTATAAGTGGACAGGTTAGCTTATTTAACAAATAAAAAAAAAAATCTGGAGACCTGACTTAGAGCATAATTGGTTTGATGAATTATGAAATGGTTATAAAGATAAATCTGCCATTTTCCCATTCACACATTTTGTAAGTACTGTACATTAAGCCAGTGGAAAGTTCTTCTATCACCTGGGGTTAGTAAATCAAACTTGCTGCAGTGATTGGTTATGAAATCACACTGTTAAATAAACCGGCTGTGCACAGTATTCTAGAATGGATCTCATTTTGGCAATTGGGAATGGCGGGGACGGGGGTGCTGTAGATGATATTTCCATGGCTGGTAATTTGAAGGAGCAGCTGAGTATTCATTTTGGCACTTCTCCGGGTACTTGTGCAAACTTTGGATCTGCACACCCTGCCACATTTTTATATTCAGTTTTGTTAAGATGACATTGATATGCCTATCAGAACCAGGAAAGGTTCTTAACAAAGCCCTCTATTTGCATAAGTTAACTCTATTGGCAGTTGTTTTTACTGAGACTAAAATATACTAAATAGTTTATATTTTATATTCATCCTTGCTATATTTTATTTGTGCATTTGGGACATGTAGGGGGCAATGCATTAATTATTTAAAATCCTTTGTTGTATTTAAAAATATATATATACAGTGCCTTGCAAAAGTATTCAGACCCCTGACCAATTCTCTCATATTATTGAATTACAATTGGTACATTGAAATTTCGTTCTGTTTGATATTTTATTTTAAAACACTGTAACTCAAAATCAATTATTGTAAGGTGACATTGGTTTTATGTTGGGAAATATTTTTAAGAAAAATAAAAAAACTGAAATATCTTGCTTGCATAAGTATTCAACCCCCACACATTAATATTTGGTAGAGCCACCTTTTGCTGCAATAACAGCTTTAAGTCTTTTGGGGTAAGTATGTACCAGCTTTGCACACAGTGATTTTGGCCCATTCTTCTTGGCAGATTTGCTCCAGGTTGTTCAGGTTGGTATTATATTGTGTGCTTGGAGTCTTGTCACATATATTCTAGTTGCAGCAGGAACATACATCATTGCTACTTGTTCTTAATTAAGCTTGAACATTATTGTGAATAACCCTCAGTACTGTGTGTTTTTTTTTTTTTTTTTTTTTACATGACCTTTGGAAGAAATTTCCACGCGTTGTATCAAACTTTGTCAAATGTATTATGTTGATTGAAAAATAAATATTCTCTTTTTAATTTCATGAAATCTTATCAAATACAGATAAAAGCTTCTGACACATCTCTTAATGAATAAATCATAGGTTCCCTCAAGATTAATAAAGACAGAAATATATGCATAAGTACCCTATGGGTTATCAAGCATGTGAAAAGTAACTGAGATTTTCAAAAGAAGAGACAATGATCTGGTGTTATTAAATAAGATGTGCAGAACTTTTTTGGCAGTTTAATCAAGATGTCACTTTTTATTGGTGTCATAACTTTGAATCTCTGGAACAAAGGAGATGCGCTGATAGCATACAAGCAATAATAGACTTGTCTGCTTTACCATTTGTCTTAATCTTTTTGACGGTTAAAAAAAAGATGGAAGAATAATTGTTTGTTTTTGAGATTTGAAAGACTGCAGTCATTTCAAATTATATTCAGGTACATATGGATGCCATTCAACATGATTTCACCTGTGTTGGGGAAGTCATTTTTTTTCCAGGCTGTCGGTTTACCTTCTATTTAGAGACCTTCTTGCCCATTGTACTTTCAGTTGGAGGATGTAGAATAAAAATAATTGAAATAGCTGTATTTGCTATTGGATGTCCCTAATATGGATGCTTTAGTCATGGTTGGACTTATAAACTTATATTTAGTATATTTATCTCCAGAATAATTCACAATTAATTAACTGTAGTATATATTCTGTCTATTGTCTGCTTGCAATTTAATTATTAGTATTTCAAAGTGTGTTTGCTGAAGCTGCATGGAAGTTCCTCTCCCTTCACAGATCAATGTGAACTCCATCAGCAGTGCTCTTGTTAAATTGAGTTGTTTTGGTGTTTCATCTCATTAGCAAATAAAACGGCTGAGAGGGCATAAGACCTTTGAGTCGCTCTCCGTAATTTTGACAAACAAGAAATACATCTGAAGAAGTAGACTGCCTGCAAACACCGCCCATGCTCTTTACACCCACGTCAAAGCGTTAAGAGTCAGGGTTCTGGAAGTCTGCATAATGAAGCAGGGAGAACTGATGTTTTTATCAGCTCAAACCAGGCTGCTGTACCTGTTTAGTATCCTGCTCTGTTTCTGCACATCTGGGAGCTTGCTGAAAACTTCGTTTTTCACTTTTGATTTGAGTTTGGTTTTTCTGGGCTGTACATTAACGCTGAAGTCATGGTGCTCATTTGAAAGGGCACTGCAGGCCTATAAAGCAGCCGTCATAGGGAGAGTGATTTTTTTTTTCTCCCACTGGGGAAGAATAAATCGAAGCTGTCAAATATTTTTTAGAGGTTCTGTAGATGGTAAGTCATGAAATGTATTATGGTGAAGGCCAATGAAATGACATATTGTGTCTTTGACAAAAATCCAGACGTTCATGTGTGCGAACAGCAGAAAAGAAGAGCAGAAGTCATTTCTGAAAGGTAATGCATTTCTGAAAGATAATGCTGGCCCTCCTTGTAAGTTAGGACGGCCCGTATAACAATGTAATGACCCTCTCAGTGAGAAGGCCACAGGTTCAAGTTCTAACTCTGCCGCTGAACCTAGCATGTAAGCCCCAGAACCTCACTGCCCTTTTTGCAAATGTACAAGATCAAATCCATTAACTTTGCATTTGCCTCAAACTTTCTTTTTTTTATCAATTTACAAAACCCATATTTAAAGGGTATTTATTTAAAGGGTATTTAGTGTGATGGTGTAAATATGGTTAAACGGTTAACCGATAGAAATCAAATCTTTTAAATGGATTTCTTATTAAACGATATTTACAACCCTAGTTGAAACACTTGAAATATTAGCATAGCCTTTCCTTAATTACTATAAAATGACACCCATTTTTTTTTTCAGGAATAATAGCATTGCAATGGTAGTGTGCTGCATTCATTGTAAATCTAGCCGATGATAGTAAGAGAGAACACTTATATTTGATTTGCTTTGAAGTTGCCTTCACAATACACTGAGGCCTAATGTATTAGAGACTTGACCTTTAAGCACAATTTTCATACCACTTGCCTCACAAGTCGTTCAGCTGTGATAATGTGTCATTATATTGTGGTGATTTTAAAAAGGAGGCGACTGTTGATGTGAGCAAAAGATGTAATAATATTTCAAGTTTATTTTACAGGCCATTTCATCTTGGGTCAATGCAGTATGTACTCTAAATGTTATAGTACAATCAACTCTCTTATCATAGAGGATTGGTAATGGCAAATAGATTTACGGTGCAAAAACGGTGTTCTTCATTTTAGTGTTTTGACAGAGATCAGTTCATCCTCTAACAACTCCATTGGGGTATTACGTCCTCATTATAACTGTGTCATTTGTAGCCAAGAACATTGCTTGCTATAATGAGGTGCCTGCTGCAATAAAGTTAAATTCAATAAGATTTAATGTTGTTGGCAAGATACAGATAGTACAGCAGTGGCGTAGCTAAGGGGGTGGTTCTCCCCCCCCCCGAAATTCATCTACGTGGGACAATAAAAAATATCAGCCATGTGGATAATTCTCGATTGATCACCAGCACACCCCCTGGAACGAAATCCTTGCTATACCAGTGTTATTAACCATCATCAAAAAAATCTCCATCCAGCCCCGAAAAAAAATGTAGTACATTTTAAAACGAGGGTGGAGAGTAATTTGCAGGTTCCTCTAAAAGTTCCTTGGGAAGGAAACCAAATCTTAATCTCATCTTTGTTTTCAGTTAAAAATAAAACTATTTTTCTACAACTAGTGGAAATCCTCAGAAACTCATTACAAATATTGACATTTTCAGGGAGTTGCTGAGATTTAGAACATAAGAAAGTTTACAAACGAGAGGAGGCCATTCAGCCCATCTTGCTGAATGTTGAATTTATGACCTGCAGGGTTTTTATAAAAATGATTTATTTAGGAAGGCCATGTGAGCTTTAGGTAGCTCGTTTTCAAAGGCGTCCTAGTACAGGTTACAGGTTTCAAAAATAAAAATTAATAAAAACACATAATGACAAGACAATACACAAAGTACACATTACATTTACACAGCACATACACATGGCCTGTTTAAGTACTGAAACAACAGTTTTTTTTTTTTTAATTACAACATTTTAAAATAATAATAATAAAAAAAAACTTTACAGAAAGACTTAAACCTGTTACTGTCTCCCTGATTACAGTACCATTTTTGAAACGTGGGGGAATTTTGAAGACCTATACTTAATCTGTCATCAGCCAGCCGTACTTTGGGTTTATGCGCTTAAAGTAGTACCTTTTAATGCACTTTAGATAGTTTGATCTTTCCATCAGAAAAATCTGGCGCTTAATTGAGATTACACACTCTGCTGCCACAATCAGTATCTCAGATTGTCATTACAAATTTAATACAGTGACATTATCAGCTCGCTTGGTTTGTAATTAATAAAATGTATTTTTTCTTTCTAGTTTAAATATAACATTTCGTATAGTATCATTATAGTATCAGTTAGTATGTTAACATGCACTTAAAATTCTGTATACTGCAGTATGCCACATACTGTGTTTATGGAACATGCCATTCCTCTAGAAACCCCTGTTTTACACACAACTTTGCTAGTGTGCATTGCTGATGAATTCAGAGCATGGATAATAAGCGTGCATGGTCAGAAATCCCATATAAACAAAGTTCAGTGTACTTGTCTGTTGCATCATCTTCTGGAAGAATGCAGCCAGACATCTGTATACTTTTAATAGAAAAGTAATAGAAACTATTATGTGTTCTTTACATTCAGGACCTTGATCAAATGTCTTTTTTTTAATTTGTATTGTATTTTTGTTTAAGGTTTGGTTCATTTCTCTATTATGAAAAAGTGTGCTTTTGAGAATCTAGACCATGGCATCTAAATCTACAGTATAGAAACAAGTGCCGGTGCAACAGTGCTGACCTTTTAACACTGAAGGTCTTAAATAGGGTAGTGCCAATACTCTTATTTTCCGAATAATTGCCTTTAAGAAGTATTTGTCGGCAGGTTTTAAATAAATCAAAACACTTCTATTTATTAATGCATTGATTTCAAAACAAGAACGCTGCCCTTCCTTCACTTTTACAATTGATTTGATTAACTTCTGCATTGAGTGTTTTAAAAGCCGATTGCAAATGCTGCCATTTTTACTGCCATACTGCATTACCGAGGCTGTAAACTGACAGTGAAATTATGTTGCAAAACTATCAAATGCAACTAGTACATCATGTAAACCATGACCTTTCCTTAAACCTAACACAAGCTACCGCTCTGGAAACTGGATTTGTATTTAGTTGTCAAGTTTAGTCAGAGATAACACCTTTTCCAGGACTGCAACCCCATAATTCACTGTAGAGATGATGCATTTCTAAGGATACTAAGGAAAGTGAAAAAAATGATTTCATATCAAAAGGGCAAAAAAAAGTTGACAAATCACATATAAAATATGACCACGTTCTCTATTAAAAACAGAATCAGCTTGTTATTGATTGATACTCAATAACTGTGTACACAAGGGAAACCAAGGGACAGGCTTTTTTTGTGTTGAGGAATTAACATGTTTTATTCCATCTTAATTAATACCTAACAATTTTAGATTTCTTGAAGGCAATTACTGAGAAAATGAGTATTGGCACAACACTGTCAAACAAGAACTTCTTTATAAAGTGAACAGAATATAATTGCGAACAACCATTGTCATGTTTTATTCTTAGATAACAACATTATAATTCTACAATGATGTTGTAAGAAGCTAACTTTAAAAGCCTTCATTGAGGAATGAAAATTGGGGACTGGGGTTGGAAATGTGTAAACCGGAGAACTAAATATTGATCATTGATTTCATGCAGGTTCTGTTAATGGATTACTTGGATGTGAAGAATACACGCAGTGCAACCGAACCCTCATCACAGATCAGCTACGCCAGTACAGGAAGTGACTTTGCTGCCTTCTTTGCCAAAAAGAGGCCCCAGAGACCCAAACAATCATTGTTCAAGTAAGGAACAGTGCATGTTTACATTCCCCATCTGGCTCGCTAAACCTCCTATCAATGTTTTGTTCTTTCTTGTTTCCTGACTTCTCTTTTGTTTTTGTTTTAAAACTAATGTCAGTGCCTCAATAGAGGTGCAGTAGCAAATGATACACAACAGAGTATTAGAAACATTTTCTTTATAAATGTCACATTGATAAATATAAGAGAATGAAATTTGTGGAAAACAAAATGACATGCATTTTAAATGAGTTACTGCACGGAAATGTAATGGACAGACGCTTTTAATCTCCTTCTGAGGAATGACCTTTACTATTTCCCTCACCGTGCAGTAACCTTTATGTACAGAAGCAACATGACACCTATTGATTCTGTATACATTAAAAAAAATAACTTGACGCTTTTATAAAAAAATTACTTTCAATAAATGTGTGTTGCTACTATATTCGGTACCATGCTTGAGATGATAACCATTACAAGCTTGTCTTGTCCACTACACATAAAATTGGATCAATGGATTTAAGTTTACTAGAAACAATGAGATTGCACTTGAGTAGTCCTGGTTTTATCAATTTTAATACAGTAATATGAAAAATTAAACCAAATCACAAAACAGATTGTGGACCAAACTAAGCTTGTTCAAGTGACAGCAGTGTTTGCTATGAAATGGGTCCTAAAGGTCCATATTCTATTTCAGGTTTGAATCGTCCTCCCATGCTATAAGTATGAGTGCTTACCTGCGGGAACAGAGAAGGGAGCTTTACAGCAAAAGTGGAGAACTACAGGGTAAGTAGAATCTATTTAGCAGAAGGGATAGGACATTTATAACTCACAATTTATACGTTAAGCAAAAATAAGCTCTCAAAATACATAGAGCAAAATCAATTACAGTATATTTCTTTTGATGGTTTAAGTGGTTTGAAGTTGATACAGCAAACGATTCTATTATGTAGTGATTCATAGGCTTAAAATTAAATGTAAATTACACTTTTTGAAATAAATAAATAGTTTTAAAATTAAGAAACATTTTTTCAGTATCTAACATTTTGAAACTGTCAGCCCATTTAATAGTTATATTTGGTTGTTGAAGTCTAAAGGTCCTTATTAAGTGGGCATGGGAGTAATATTTAACAAAGTAAAACCATTGAGATTTATAATGGCATCCTGGTCAAGAAGGGCCATGAAGCGTCAGCACAGCTATTATCTAGTCTCCCAGACAAACAGTTAGTGTCTGTCTTTGCATTTATCTTTTCAATTCTATTGTGGGCAGAGATACAGAAACACAAAGTATCTGTATGGCATTCTAACATTTTGCAGTCTTGGCTGAAGTGCATTGATTTTTTTATTTTTATTTGTGCTGTACTTTCTTGAGTTATTGCCAAACTACCAATTTTGTTTAAAATGTATGTTGAAATGCCTGATGTAATCCCTTGAATGCTTACTAACTAGTGTTGGCTTTGTTTATTGATGCTTACATTACATATCCATTTGATAATGGGTTTGGAGACAACAACAAAAAAACAAGCAGTTTAGTAGTTATTGTGTCTAAGTAGTTTATATACGTAGGCTCTGTAGGGAGGCAGACTTGTAAGTTGTTTTAAAAGCTAGGCAGTTGGAGGGGTGGTGGAGTGTAAGTTTAAAAACTATGCTCATCATGAGTTTTTATAGATATATTTGTTTGATTGTGTGAATTTGTTCTGGAATGCCGAGAGACCTGGGTTTACAGTTTCTACTGTTGTTCGATTGGTCTATACAACTTACTGTCAATGTTATGTTCAGTTTACAAATGAGGGGAAAACTGTAAATTAAAAATCTGTGCACATTTTTTTTCTCCACAGTCCAGAGAAAATAACGTTATAGTAGGTGCCTTGTTCTGTTTGAATTAATCAGAGTCCTGTACATAAAGACAATAATTGTTCTCAGATGATGAAAAGTAGCCCTGACATTTTTATAATGGAAATTCAGCACAGAATCTTGCTAAGGAGTGTATGATAAGTTGTTGTCATTCAGAAAGTGAAAAAGTGAATTCTTCGGCTTATTAAAACTGACTTAATGTGACAAGCAGGTCCCACCTTTAAAAAAGTCTCGGGCAGAAATTAAATTGTTTGAGAATTTGATCAGTGAGACCAATTTCAGGAGTGTTTTGACTGTGCTTGTGAAATGTGGTCAGAGTAAAGCTGCTTGTATTTATTTGATGCCTCATTGTTATTGGAGATCATCCTATTTAGTCCTCATAAGTCCACTTATTATTTCCTCTGCATGCGTTTTTGCTAGTTTACCAGATTAGCAATGATTGCTCGTCAAAGCAAAATCCAATCAGGAAATTGTGTGCTATGTGTGAGTGTGTATAGAGAGGAGGTGGTGGAGGTTGGGGGTCTGTATTAACTGTATCACATTATGCCTGAGAATTATAACAGGGTATTCGTGCACAATATCACATTTTTGGATTAGCTGCAAAGCATAGCTACAGATAGCATTTTAAGAAAGCTTGCAGTTTTAGTTTTTGATTTATAATGCAAAGGGTCATGGGTATTTGACAGCAAGGCATTGCTTCAATGAAATAAGCATTTGTGACTCCATGTTGCTTCTGACTTTACCATTATTATAGCAATGAAAACTGTGCTTGTATTTACGTGTTTACAATCACAGACAGCTTTTTAAATAGACATGTTACATGTGCAATGGCACAGCAGTTCATATGCTTACAATCAAGTAGATGTTTGTAACATCGCTATACAAGTTTCAAACACAGTGTTTTAATGTACTACCTTTCCAATCTCCGTGGACAGTCCTCTGCATCACAAAACCACCACAATGCAGCATTTGGCCCAAGAACTGAATAGCAAGTGTGGTTGTTAACTGTATTCTGCAAACCTACAGTTTCTTTACGTTCATAGTTGCAATATCGGGTTTATATCATTCATGTGAAATTAATAGTATGTGTGTGTGATGCTTGATCTTTTCAGATATTTTTCTTCAAGTGCAGTATTGTGAAGTTAATATAGCTGATATGTAATTTACAGTGGACAATTAGTCTTATCTGTTTGAGTGCGCGGTGAGCCGAGGATACCCTCTAGTGGTCTGCATATATTTTAACATTGTAACATATTAACTATCACTACTTACTTTACTATAAAATACCTGTCTCTTCCTTTCATGCCACCAGTTGAAAGGGACCTACACCTGTGCTTTCGCAGAGATGATGTACCAGTTTTGTGGCTGTCGTTTACAAAAACATAATGACAGGTTTTACAAGCAACGAATCCAGTCCCATGTTCATTATTTTCATTCGCTATGATTATTATTATCCAAGGCGACTTACAGAGACTAGGGTGTGTGAACTATGCATCAGCTGCAGAGTCACTTACAATTACATCTCACCCGAAAGATGAAGCACAAGGAGGTTAAATGACTTGCTCAGAGTCACACAATGAGTCAGTGGCTGAGGTGGGATTTGAACCAGGGACCTCCTGGTTATAAGCCCTTTTCTTTATCCAAAATAATTCCACACTTGTGATTTACCTCTCGACCTATTATCCACCACATGAAATAAACCCTGCACTATCTTTTGTTTCACCTTGTCCACAGGCATTTTTAATATCACCAATCTGTCGTGATAAAAAGATCTTGCGACATATCAA